>NW_024541395.1:0-60547 GCF_016758755.1 Suillus discolor | reverse complement strand
AACTCAGCGATTACGCAATGAATGGAGGGGATAGGTTCTGCCTAAACATCCTCTGCTTAGGATCACACGCAAGGCAAACAACCCGTTCTACCAAGTCCACAGTACTGAGCTTCGGCTGTAGCGACAGTATAAAAAGCAAGCCATCTTCCTATCGTCTACCCCATCTCAAGAAGACTATTCGAGCAATTCATACCACCTCACACAAACAATGCGTTTCTCTTTCCTCGCCGCTATTGTTGCTTTGGCGGCATCTATCATGTCTGTCAGTGCATGTCAAGGTTCGTTCCAGAGTTGCAGAGTCAAAAGTGATTGCTGTGGAAGCTTGAACTGCGTGACACTTGTGAGTAGAAGTAGTTTGCTTTGTATCCAATTTTCACCTGATGACTCGCTTTGTAATATCAGCTTGCGGGTAATAGAATCTGCTCAACCTAGTGAGCCAAGTGTCCACTTTCGCATTAGTGAGCCATGGTTCCGCTTTTGCTTCGGTGCTGTTATTGATCGAACGATGCGTAGGATGTTGCTGATATCAATAAATGGGTAGAGGCAATATCGAGTTCATGTAGGCATGTCGAGTGAATGAAGTATAAGTAACCTACGTTCTCACAATTATGGTTCGTGGGATCATACATAGCCGGACATCGATCTCGTTGATGCACCAGCACTGTGGAAAGCAAACTCAAAAGTCAGCCTTCTGTTTTCAAAGTTGTCTTGTTTGAATGTCGAACCATTGCACTGAGTTCTACGTACACCAATTTGTTTTCAACGAGATCCTTTGTTCTGAGTTCAATAACAAGTTTGTCGTCACTGGAATATTATTTCACCGAGTTTGTCAACATGCACTGTTAGAGCTCAAATGCTGATGCGAATGCAGCTTAGCTTGAACGTTTGGAATACCACTGATCGATCATACATGACCAAAATCAAATAGTATCCCTCTTTTCTGAGTCCATTATCTGGGAGGGGGTACATTTCTGACTTCACTTCCTACCCGTTTATGCGTCAACTTGTACCCAAGTCTGATCATAGCATTTAGATACACTAGCATAGTCCGTTATCTGGGACTGATTGCTGAGGTCTGAAAATAGCGTTTAGATTTTACACGCACCAAGTTACTAATGTGCATGCCGAGATCCGTCGTGAACCGAAATTGTCACACCAAGATCATCCTTTGCTCAAAACGTGTGTGAGCAGAAATTGGAATAAAATAAAATAAGCGTGTCCTATCAGAAGTCACCAAATCAAAGCATGGATGAGCAAAATGATAGAGGGAGTAAACGTCCGTTGGCAGCTGCCCAGGATCACACGTATGCAGGACAAGTCTGTTCTACCAAAGTTTATAACACTAAACATCAGCTATGGCAATAGTATAAAAGCAAATCATCTTCCCACCTTCTACCCTATCTCAAACAGACCATCCAAGCACCTCAGCAATTCATACGACCTCACAAACAATGCGTTTCTCTTTCCTCACCGTTACGGTTGCTTTGGCGGCTTCTATAATATCAGTTAGTGCATGTGAAGGTGCGGGCCGGTTGTGTGTAACAACAAGTGACTGCTGTAGAGGCACGACCTGCAAATTTATTGTGAGTAGGAATAGTCTCTGTGCATCGAATTTTCACCTGATGACTCACCTTTTGCGCCTTGTAATATCAGGGCGGGGGTCCTGAAAGACTCTGCTCAACATAGTGAGCTAAGTGTCCACTTTCGCATTGGTGAGCCATGGTTCCGCTTTTGCACCGGTGATGTTGTTGATCGAACGAAGAGTAGGATACTGCTGGTGAAATGAGTAGATGCAATATTGAGTTCACATAGATATGTTAAGTGAATGAAGTATAACCTGCCGTGGGATCATACATGACCGGATATCGATCCCGCTGATCTAGTACCAGCACTGTGGAAAGCAAACTCAGCCTTCTGTTTCAAAGTCGTCTTGGACCAAGTTTGAATCATTGCGCTAAATTCTACATGCACCAAATTGTCGCAACAAGATCCTTTGTACACCAAGTTCAATAACAAAGTTTAGCATGCTATCAGTGGAATATTTATCGCACCGGATGTATTACACTGTTAAAGCTTAAATGCCGATGCGAATGTGGAGCTTCATCGCTTATCAGCGGGTCGGATTGTATACAGAACCTACAGAACGCTACAGAGCGCTTTGTAGCACTCTGTAGTGAATTACGTTTTCCTGATGTTAGCTTGAACGTTTGTAATACCAACGGCCGAACTCTCGTAGATACTCTCTTCCTTCAATCTGTTATCTGGGTCTGAGGTCTGATCATAGTGTTCATGTTTTACACGCACCAAGTTAGCCTCTACTGATGTGCATCGAGATCTGTCGTACACCGGAGATTGTCGCATCAAGATCCTTTGCTCGAAATGTGTGAGCAGAGACCGAGAAATAACTGAGTGCGAGTGTCCTATCAAGAGCCATCATTGAACTCAAAGCATTATGAAATCAGCGAAATGAAGGGGACAGGTTCTGCCTAAACACCCGTTGCCCAGAATCGCACGCAATGCAGGCCCGTTTTGCTGGCACAACACGAAGGGTCAATTTCGCGACAGCATAAAAGCAAGTCGTCTTCCTGCCGTCCACCCCACTTCAAGAAACTATTGAGCACCTCAGTACTTCAAGTTCATACCACCAAACACAAACAATGCGTTTCCCCTTCTTCATCGTCATTGTTACTTTGACGGCATCTATCATGTCTGTCAATGCATGTCTAGGAGCATACCTGGATTGCCTGACACAAATGACTGCTGTAAAGGCTTGACCTGCGGGATGGTAGGAATAGTTTGCTTTGCATCAAATTTTCACTGGATGACTCACTTTTTACGCCTTGCCCTATCAGGTGCTTGGTCACCAAGTTTGCTATGGCAACGTGAGTCAGGCGTTTACTGTTGCATTGGTGCTGCTGTTGATCGAACAATACGTAGTCTGACGATGCTGATTGAGAAATGGGCAGAGGCAATATCGAGTTCAAGTGGACATATCAAGTGAATGAAATATAAGTAACCCTAACATCAATATTTTGCCTGTGGTGTTATTCCTTGTTTTGACCTAATCAAACTCAAAATCAAAAGCATTCTCTGGAGCACTTCAGCTTCACTAGTGCTCTGAAGTTCTTCACTGCTCTTGAGTCTTCATCTCTTCGAGAGCCACAAATTCAGCAGCAACGTCGTCAGCCAGAGATACTCTCTGTACGAGAAGAAGGTCATTTACATCACGAATCTTGGTCGAGAGCGGAGGTGTGCACGCGAAGGATGCTTCAAGATTCTGTGCAGTCTCAACAAGAATGTCGAACTCTTCACGAGTATGCATGTGAGCATGTCTACGGTAGGAGGACTCCCCAGCCTCCACGGCTTTTACGACGCTGTCTTGTCGAAGGTTTGCACAAGTTTTGCCGAGTATTTCAAATGTGTTCAGTCCCAGTAATGGCAGGTTATGATAGAAGGGTCGTAATCAATTGAACACGCTATTGCAGGTTCTACCGAAATTTCCGCCATCTTACAGCAATAACGTTTCTGCCAAATCGATCAGAATCGTGCCCAGCATACGCAGGATATAAAAGCTGGCCGTTGTCCTACGGTGTTCCACTATCCTCAAAGATATCATTCGAGATCGCCCTCAGAAGATTCCATATCACCTCGCACAGAAAATGCGTTTCTTCTTCCTCGCCGTTGTTGCTTTGACAACATCTATGTCTGTTGGCGCATGTAGTTCATCAACTTGCAAAGTAGATGATGATTGCTGCGATTTCATGGTTTGCGAAGATAATTACGTGAGTGTGTACAAGTCGCTGTGCAACCAGAATTCAAGCACATGATTGACCTGTGCGCCTTAGCATGGAGGCAAGGACTGCATGTAGATTCAAATTTGAGCCAGCGACCCGAGCGGCACATCGCAATAGTGAGTCATGTTTCTACTTTCGCTTTGGTATCATGGTTGATGGTGCAATACATAGTTCGGAGTCAATCGGTACAGTTGTTTCTGGAGAAAGTGGATGTTTGAACTTGTATATGAGAACGACCGTGCCTGGTTGCTCGTCGCCCACTAAGCTTCAGTTCGAGAGGCTGTCAAAACAAGCGATCATTGTTGTTAAGATTAATATTATCGGGAGGTCATACGAAGATAGAACGTACTGCGCAGACAATCTTGAATCTGTTCGTCTAACGTTGGCCTCGAGGACTAGCTCATGGCCTCTCTTTGCAGTGTGTGATGGAGCCAACGAGACGTCACTTTGTTGCCGATCGTGATTCGTGACAGATCTGGTATATAGTCGACCCCCAAGGTCATATGGGAACGCGTGTCATGACGATGATGAAAGTGCAAAAAGGGGGCATCAAAGATAAAGATAAAGAGGTTTAATATTACTGCAGTGTGCATGTGCGGTACTTTCCATCAAGGGGAGAGTGATTTCTTCATCGAGCGAGTGTTAGATGGAGTGCAAGGGAAAGGACACAACTGAGAGACTGCACCGTCGCGTAGATTGTGTTGTTTTACCTGCATGCATAGCTACAATTGACTCAGAGGATCGTCACAGCAAAGACCTTGAGTAGGTAGATCTCAGAATTGATTAAAACAGTGACACGAAGCATCCTCCAGGCTCCGGCGTACACCATCTTATTTTAGGGACGTCGTTTTTGATGTTCTATTGAATTCAAATTGTGTTATAAGATCTAAATGACATCTCTGCGAGTCTCGGCTGGATACCCTGGAGTTCTGTCAGGTTCTTCCATCCTCCCTTCGCGTGAGTTCTGCCGTGGACCAGGCACAACCGAGCAAAATGAACAGAGGAAATAGATTCTGCCTAAACACCCGCTGGCAGCTGCCCAAGATCACACGTACACAAGACATACCCGTTCTACCAAGTCTATAACACTGAGCGTCAACTGTCACGATAGTATAAAGCAAGAGTATGGTGAGGTCAACTGGTGGCCCCACACTGACAATGGATTGAATGCGATGACGTGCTTCTGCAGCACTACGTTTTCGAAAAAGTATTCCAGTGGCAGATATCTTCAGCTGGAACAATGCCCAAAACAGCAAGAAGACGGCGAGCGACTCCGCCAAACAGGAGTAAGATGGATCAATTGTCGTCGACCGAATGCTCCGAGAACGACGCCGATGAAACCGAGGGCAAGGCACGCCGTGACGAGTAGATGATGCGAGCGCAAGGGGAGAAAAGGCAGGCACGAGGAGGATGTGACGTCGGGGCCGACGGCTGCACAGTATCAATGTTTCATTCTAATATGTCCGATAAGGAATCACTTACAGTATAAAGTCTAGCGCGCACGCAGATGAGCGTCTCAGTTCTGTTCCCAGAGACTGAGACGTGAGTACCCATACCTTAGCTATTTGTATACAGACGCTGACGCGACGTAGTACTCTTACCTGCTAGGTACACGTTTTGTCAATACTCAGTTCTGTTCCCAGAGACTGAGACTACTCTTACCTGCTAGATTCTATCCGTGTGTGTACCTTCTCCAGAGGTTATGAGCCCTGACATGACCGTCGATAATACGCTCCCCGGCACTACGTCCTCGCTGTTCAACGTCCCAAAACTTGCCGAAGATGGCACGAATTGGATTACCTACAAGGAGAGAACGTTGACGGCGATAAGTGCCCGAGGTTTGATGCGATATGCTGATGGTCGTGCCGTCGAACTGTTACCCTACCTCATTGGCAAGGATTCGGGAGTACCGGAGAAACCGGACGGTTCGATTCCCTCCCAGAAGGAGATAGATGAGCGCGATAAGAAAATGGATGAGTACGATCAAAAGAACTCACTTGTTAAGCAGCAAATCTTCAGTACGATTACCGACCGACTGTTGCTGCGCGTCCAAAAGTTCGAGTCTGCCTCAGAGGTCTGGGAGGAGATCTGCCAGATCCACGAAGACAAGACCGAGCTCGTCCAGATCGATTTACGGCGGCGCTTGCAGGAGACAAGGTGCGACGAGGGAGCTGATGTCAAAGCCCACTTCGCCGAGATGCTGCGCTTGCGCGAGCTGCTCGCGGGCATGGGTGCGGGGATCCTCGATACGGACTTCCATGCCATCATTCTCGGCTCGCTCCCTGAATCCTATCGCCCTCTCCTGTCCTCCATTAACGCGGCCGCCAAAATCACAAAGACCCCCTTGTCCTCCTATGAACTAATCAGTATCGTTACGGAGGAGTACGAGCATCGACAGCTCACCGAGAAGCGCCCCACTAAGAAGGGGAGTGCAGGGACCGCACTTAGTGCGAGAGAGTCTAGAGAAAAGGGAAAAAGGTCAGCTACGTCGAGCAAGGCGAATGCAGACGTTACCTGCTATAACTGCGACCGTAAAGGTCACTACAAAACGGACTGCTGGAGACCTGGCGGAGGGAAAGAGGGCCAAGGCCCGAATCAGCAGAGGAAGAAGGGTGAAAGAGGGCAGAAAGAGACGGCGAACTCAGCTGCAGAGTCCGCATCCCAGGACCAGTACGCGTTCGTGTCGTCCGACTTGGCAAGCATAGCCAAGGACCTGAAGGTCCCTGCCGATAGACGTGGCGCCATCAGTCGATTCCGGCGCCACCTCCCACTTCTGTCCAGACCGGACGAAGTTCACCAACTTCACCTCCATACCCCCCCAGGAGATCCGCACCGCCGACGGCTCCAGTCTGAGTGCCGTTGGTCGAGGAGATGTCGAGCTAGAGTTGCCCCTTGGTCAGAAGCGCACGAAGGTGACGCTGAGAAACGCACTGTACGCACCTTCCATGGCCTTCACACTCATTTCCACCAATCGGATCGCTGCCGCCGGGATGGCTGTCCTCTTCGAAGGACGGATGTGCAAGGTCCTCTCGCAAGGACCCAACCGGCGCGTCATCGCCGAAATCCCGCAGGTGGAAGGCCTGTACAGTGTGGCAGTAGCGAAGGCACGTCAGCATCATGCGAACGTAGCCCAAGGCAAGCTTACCGTTGGGGAGCTTCATAAGGTGCTGGGACATGTGTCCCAGCCTGCAGCAGCAGAAGCCGTCAAAAAGGGTCTGATTACGGGCCTCGAGCTGGACCACAGCTCAAAGCCCGAGTTCTGCGACGCGTGCACAAAGGCAAAGTCAGCACGTCAGCCTTTTCCCGACGAAAGTAAGAGCCGCGCACTCACCTACGGCGACCTTGTCCACACGGACTTGTGGGGACCAGCCCAGACTCCTAGCATCAGCGGGAGCCTCTATTATATCAGTTTCACTGACGACTATAGTCGTCAGACCAAGCTCCACTTCCTCAAGCTCAAAAGCGAAGCACTTACCGCTTTCAAAGCCTACGAGGCGTGGCTAGGACGCCAGACCCCAGGAGCGCGCCTACGCAAGGTCCGTTCGGACCGAGGGGGAGAGTACCTGTCTGCCGAGTTCGACCAGTACCTGCGTCAGCAGGGTATCGAGCGCCAGTTGACTGTCCACGACTCACCGCAGCAAAACGGGGTCGCTGAGCGACTGAACAGGACCCTGGTAGAACACGCTAGGGCCATGCTCATCGCCAAGGACATGCCTAAGTTTCTGTGGGCAGAGGCTGTCAACTATGCCACCTGGTTAAAGAACCGCTTACCGTCTAGAGCGACTCCTGGTACCACCCCATTTGAGCTCGTCCGAAAGGCCAAGCCAAGCCTCGCCCAAGCGCACGAATTCGGCGCGAAGGTCTATGTCCACCTGCAGGATGCAGGCAAACTCGAGCCTAGGGCGGAGGAAGCCCTTTTCATTGGAGTGGATGCGGAGAGCAAGGGCTACAGAATCTACTGGCCGGGTAAGCGCAGAGTGTCTGTGGAGAGGAACGTTACCTTTGGACCAAGGGAGGTAACGGTGGCCGAGGATGGGCTGAACGAGGGGGAGCCAGACGTCATGCGGTACGACGAATATAATAGCGGCAATACTAATAACGCACCTGTCGTCCAGTCCATCCCGCCACCTCCAACCCCAGCCAGAACCCCATCTCAACACCCCACAACCCCACCAGCACCAAGAACCACCCGCACCAGACCCCCTCCAGGATATTATGCGGCCCTCAATGAGGGGGAGACCGCGTCCCTAGCTTTAGATTCCCTGTTGGAGGCATCAGAGTTAGATCTTCTAGACGAAGAAGGACATATCCACCTTGCATTGGCCGCTGCAGAGCCAGAACCTACTCTCAAGCAGGCGTTAAACGGTCCGGATGGAGTAGAGTGGCAAGAGGCGCTGGATTACGAAATTGGTCAGCTTGAGAAGCTAGGTACGTGGGAAATCGTAGACGCACCTCGAGGCGCCAACATAATTCCCTGCCACTTCGTCCTCACCACGAAGCGTGGACCTGGACGGAGAGAAGCTCAAGTTGCGAGCTCGCCTAGTCGCCAACGGCCAGCACCAGCGCTACGGCGTCGACTACTTCGAGACGTTCGCGCCCACCGCAAATATGACCACCATACGCACAGTACTGACGATGGCGGCTCAGAAGGACTGGGAGATTCATCAGGTGGACATAAAAAGTGCGTACCTCTATGCCAGCATCCAAGAGGAGATCTACATGAGGCCGCCGCCTGGGTACCTGAAGGCCAGGCAGGAGGGAAAGGTGTTGAAGCTTAAGAGAAGCCTACCTGGACTCAAGCAAGCCGGTTTTGAGTGGGCGGAGGAGCTAGCGGGAGTATTCGCTGACCTGGGTTTCAGCCGTTCGAGAGTGGACCAGGCAGTCTACTTCAAGCGCATGCCGAAGGAGCACATTGTCATTACCGTATCCGTCGACGACATGGCCGTCACGGCAAACCACATCTCCCACATCGTCCAATTCAAGTCCCAGCTCCAGCAGTTCTTCGAAATTACGGACCTGGGAGAGCTAAACTGGTTGTTAGGTTTGAAGGTAACGAGAGACAGGAGAGCACGTACAATAACACTGTCGCAGAAAGCGTATGTGGCGACTCTCATCGAGCGCTTCCATTTGGCCGACGCCAAGAACGTCCAGACCCCAATGGAACCTGGAGTCAGCCTCTCGTCAGACCAGTCCCCTTCGACGCACGCAGAGCTGCAGGATATGCGCGACGTACCTTACCAGAGGGCCATCGGCTCCTTGATGTATGCCGCAACCAGCACGCGCCCAGATATTGCGTTCGCCGTGTCGTGCTTGTCCCAGTTTATGCGCAGCCCAGGCAGACCCCACTGGGAGGCAGCCAAGCGCGCACTGCTGCTACCTAAAAGGTACAGACACCTTCGAATTGACGTTGGGCCAAACAGAAGGAGGGCTTGAAGCTTTCGTTGACGCGGATTGGGCCTCCCAAGCCCATAGACATTCGACGTCGGGCTACATTGTGTTCCTCCACGGGGGAGCCGTGGCCTGGAGTGCTCGTAAGCAACCTATAATCGCTTTGTCCACAGCCGAAGCCGAATACATCGCACTCACCAGCGTTGTCCGCGAGCTCCTGTACCTCCGACTTCTCATCGAAGAGCTCTACGAAGCTCCTACGCAGCCCATCCCCATCCTCTGCGACAATCAAGCCGCTATAGCACTCGCGTCGAACGGAAAGTTTCAGTCACGCACCAAGCATATCGACCTCCGGTACCACTTCGTCCGTTCACACGTCAAGGACAGGACGTTCAAGCTCCACTACTGCCCCACAGACGATAACGTAGCCGACGCCTTCACGAAGGCAGTGCCACGACCCCGTTTGCAAAAGCTTAGAGCCCACATGGGACTAGCTTGCGCTCGAGGGGGAGTGTCGTCGACCGAATGCTCCGAGAACGACGCCGATGAAACCGAGGGCAAGGCACGCCGTGACGAGTAGATGATGCGAGCGCAAGGGGAGAAAAGGCAGGCACGAGGAGGATGTGACGTCGGGGCCGACGGCTGCACAGTATCAATGTTTCATTCTAATATGTCCGATAAGGAATCACTTACAGTATAAAGTCTAGCGCGCACGCAGATGAGCGTCTCAGTTCTGTTCCCAGAGACTGAGACGTGAGTACCCATACCTTAGCTATTTGTATACAGACGCTGACGCGACGTAGTACTCTTACCTGCTAGGTACACGTTTTGTCAATACTCAGTTCTGTTCCCAGAGACTGAGACTACTCTTACCTGCTAGATTCTATCCGCGTGTGTACCTTCTCCAGATCAATGACAACACTACTATAGTAGCAAGGTTCGTAAAGTATCTATACAGTACTATGTATAAATTTCTTGAAATGAATGTAATGTACCAAAGAAATGAAATGAGCGTGGCTGCCCAGAAGGGTTACACTAGAGAAGGGCTAGAAGTGGATGATTCCTTCTGTTCTTTAACGTAGGGGTGCGCTGGCTTGATGAACCTTCCGGGCCAGAATGGAACGTACACAACGATAGCCAAGCAAATGGGAATTGTATCACCCAGATAGAAGGCTGCCTCACTTGTGCTGAGATTGCCGCGGAAGCCCTGACTAGCCTCCACAACACGGTAGAAAGAACGAATCTATCAAATCATTAGTTAAAGACTATGAGATTACTGTCTACATGCAACACTAACCAGAAGTCCGATAGAACTGACCGACAAGGCAGCGGCCAGTGTTCGCCAGTCGTTAGACCAGGGTTGCTTCGAGTCTCGCATGCAGACATCCTGTTCCTCGGTGTAGACCCTGTAGAGGAATCGTGCATAAATGGCACAAAAGAAACCGAAGGAGACCAGTTGCATAATGAGGCCAATTAAAAAAATCTGATAGGTATAGTTAGACCATATTCCCACAGGCAAACTCTAGGTGCAAGGACATACGTGAAGTCCTGTCGATGCCGAACTTTGAACCTTGGACGTAGTCAATGAAGCTCCTCCCGCCTTGACACCACATCATCAGAGAAGGTCATTAAAAAAATCCAATGCTCACCTGGATGACAAAGGTAGTCACGTCGGACAAGACGAATATAAGGGTGAGCCGCTTCACTGGAAGCAAGACGTGATGAGCGCAGTCGATTTCACCGGCAAGGCGACCAAGAAGAGTATAATTCGCGGCAATGAAGAAACAGGGCTTTTTAAGGGTCAATACATGTTCATAGTCACAGTTTAGTGCTGACTCACAGACAACACGATCATCAAGTCCTCAGAGATGAAAATCCCCAATGAGTCAGGGCTGTGATGCAAAGCAAAGCGAAACGCAAAGCCGAGAGCATAGACTATAACCAACATAAAGAAGAGCCAAAACAAGCAAAAAAACTGACATTTACCGTATTCCCCGATGACCATGGACAACATGAACTTTCCGCCATTATAGATTACCTGATAAGTCTGAATGAGAACAACCAACAGCACATAAACTTCACACCATAAGTTTTGTGGTTCCCTGGCTTAGTGGTCACTCACCAAAGGCGACAGCAGTGAGCGTATTGTTAGCGATATATCCGAGGGCATTGCATGGGTCGTTTCGTGGGTCTAGATAAGGATCGGAAGGACATGTCACAGAATTGGTGGCTGCCTGAGCCGAGGTGACAAGAAGAGTCAAGAGAAACAAAGTGCTCGCTAAGATTGGGCCAGCCATGAAGAAGGAAGACGAAAAATAAGAAGATGAAAGATACCCTTCATAGATCAACGAGCTTGGCTTTTATGCTTGAATGAGTCCAACCAAAATATACACCACAACACGGTGTCAAGTGATATCCATGGGCACCGCGAGGCAGTGAGTTTTGACACCCCATGCACGCATAGAACTCATCTAAGGTTTACCGTAACAATGAACAGCAAGAATATTTTGAAATCATACCTCTTAGAGAGTAATGTACCTGTGGCATTGTGGTATCGCCACTGGAGGTTCGCAGGGTCCGGGTGCTCAAAAGGTATATGACACTCTGTCTGCAAAATCAAAGTGAGTATTCAATTAACCAGAGCTAGGACTAGATAAATAATAAATCTACGAGAATTGATTGGAACACTGTAGTCTGAAGCGTGGGTCAGAGGTTCGTCCACTAGAAACTGCCTCCAAGCTCTGATATGGTGGCTGAAGCGCTGAAGTCGGAGAGGTAGTCGTGTGTTACTTGCTGTACAGAAATTTAGACACCACTGTATGTGCGGACAGCTCGGAATACTATACTACTGGCAGTCAGTGCTCAGTTGTGTGGCGGGTTGAAGCCGTCGTCTAGGTAATATACTAGTAGAATTGAGCACAGGTCCAGGAGAGAATAAAAATGCAACATACTTCGGAACATTCTCGATGCGGGCAGGCTGTTGGGCGACGGTATAGCTATCCCGCAAGATCAAGCTTTCAAATTTCAAATTTCGAGTCATGTGCATATGACATTGACGCGTGATACTAGAAGTCACGCGCCTGGTCACACCGGGACCCCTGAGGTTGCTCACGCAGCTTTGCCAGACTTTTCAGGGTGACAATACCTGCTGAATCATGATGGGCATTATGCACCCAAAATCAAAATCTTGCGTGAAATTCAATCAAGTTGCATAGATTTATTAATGCAGGGCCGCTGGTAGCATTTGCGCCGGACTAGTATCCACACTGAATTAATAGAATGTGACCCCGTCAGTCAGAACGAGCGGGAGGCATTCAAGTAAGTGGTAGTGAGGTGATACATTGTATACTCGGTGTGAGACAATGCCGACCGGGCCCTCGCGGATGGCAAATGGTTCATTCAGTGAAAATCAGTCTATTAGTACTCGTTATCTCCCGGGTTACCAGTACCTTCAAGTATGTACTCTCTGATACTCAAACCATATAGGAGGATAGTCGTTCCTTCTATGATGACAATGAGTACTCTCTTACGCGTGGTAATTCAAGTTTCTTTTTGGTGGATAAGCGAGTCTATTATATAGTAACTGGCACTGTGCTCTACATAAACGCTTAAGGCGGTACCTTGACACCGTCCATGTCGATTGACAAGCATTCTCAAAATAACGTACGTGAACTAACACTACCCGAGCTGAAAGGTCCTTATATAGCACCTATTTGTGTGCTATGAATATCCTGATATAACAAGTAGACTGAGTAATAAATAAAAGTAGAATAACTGTAGTCAGTAGTCACTAAGCACCCCTGTGCGTACTTCATGATTGTAACCTAAATCACTGTTAACTCCTGACCATTTTGCAATTCGTTGGCGGAGGGCGCTAGCTTGGCTGTAATGAACCTTCCGGGCCAGAATGGAACATAGATCCCGATGGCTACAAGAAGGGGAAGTGTATCGCCTAGGTAGAAGGCTGTCTCGCTTGATGTGAGGCTGCCGTGAAAGCCCTGAGCAACCTCCGCAACGCGGTAGCATGAACGAATCTGCAAAAGCGTTTGTTAAAGGCCACAAGGTTGCTGCATGGAAGACAAACCAGAATGCCGATACAACTGATCATCATGGCAGCGGCGAGTGTTCGCCAGTCGTTATTCCAGTGTTGCTTTGAGTCTTGCATCCAAATGGCCTGCACTTCAGCGTGGACCTTGTAGAGGAATCGTGCGAAAATGACACAAAAGAAAAGGAATGAGGCCAGTTGCACAACGAGGCCAGCCAAAAAGACCTGACAGAGATGATTAGACCTCACTCGGATTGAGACAAACGTGGGTACAAGAAACATACATGAAGTCCTATTAAAGCAGAATTATAAACGGTGGACGTAGTCATTGAGGCTCCTGCCGCCTTTGAAAAAACACCATCAGAGAAGCTCGCTGAAAAAATATGATACCCACCTGTATGACAAAGGTAGTCACGTCGGACAAGACGAAAATGAGGGTGAGCCGTCTCACTGGAAGCAAGACCTGATAGGTGCAGCCAATGTCCCTGGCAAGGCGACCAAGGAGAACGTAATTTGCGGCAATGAAGAAACAGGGCTTCACAAAGGATCAGCAAATGGCCATTATTGCGGTTTGACGCTGACTCACAGATAAAACGATCATCAAGTATTCGACGATGTAAATCACCAGTGAATCAGGATTATAATGCAAAGCGAAGCGAAACCCAAAGCCTATAGCATAAACTACAGCCAAATATCAGAAAGAGCCAACATAAGCATGAGATTGTGACGTGCTGTATTCCCCGATGACCATGGGCCACATCCACCTCGCACCCTTATAGATAATTCGGTAAGTTTGGATGAAAGCGATCAGCAGCACAAGACCTTGAAACAGTGAGTTACGTGCGTCCCCAAGCTTACTGAATACTCACTAAAGGCGACGGCAGTTGGCGGAATGCTAGCGATATATCCAAGGGCATTACACGGGTCGTTGCGCGGGTCTAGGTAAGGATCAGAAGGACATTGGGTAGAATTGCTGGCTGCCCGAGTCGAAGTGACATAAGTCAAAAGAAGAGTCAAGGAAAATAAAGTACTGGTTAAGATGGAGCGAGTCATGAAGAAGATGCTGATGATGAATGCCCTCTATCGAACAAAACTCAGTTTTTATGTTGCAGGACGAAAGAGGGTCCATCAAAATCTTCGCCGCGCAGTGCGACACCGTAGTCATTCACGTAAATTGTGAGGCAGTGAGTGAAGATGACCGCAGTATAGAGCTCATAAGAAGTTCACTGCGGCGAGAACATTTGGTATGTTTATAAAATCAATACCTTACTCGTTATTAAGAATTTATTAACAACGATGTGACCGCGATAAGATTGGTGGCATTGCCTTTTCTTAAGGTTTGGGAGCCCAAAGGGTGTATAATTCCTTGTCTGCAGGGTCAAAGCAGGTGACCAAAGCTATGTCCGAGCGAATGGTGATTTTACGAGGAGTGTTCAAATTGACTGGCAAACTGCGGAGTGTGGGCCGCAAAGGTTCGTCCATGCGGTAGAGACTGCCTCCAGACTCCGATATAGTAGTTGAAGTCGGAGAGTTTGCTGCGTGGTCCTTGACATGCATGATCAGTAGATAAATTCGGAAGTTCCCCTATATATATGCTAACCTCTACGGGATGCTGTTTGCGATTTCGCAATTCTGGGATTGCTGCGGCACTGCCCACTCCGGAGTCGTCTAGGCAACAAAATTCAACATAGGAATGATAGGGGACAGCATACTTCCGACCATGAAGCTTGTTTCTTGATGCAGCAAATGTATGTTGAGCTGACATAGTATTCTGTGCCTGTACTTCAATATTGGCTACGGTGGTATGCAACAAGTTAAGTTGGCGTGTGTGACATTTGACGCGTGACGCTACTGATAACGCGACTGGTCACACCCGCGCCGTCTGGTCCTGTGGCTCCGATCTCCCTTTCGATATTGCCACTATGAACATCTTCAAGAGTCGTAAGTGCAGTCGTTTTTTGGTCTGTCTACTTCTAATATTGTCTGCTATAGTCCTTGGAAAAGTATGGCGTACGTTCGATCTTGCTAGAAGATATGTCCGATGGCCTGACTTTACTACTCTCAGAGGACCCCAATGCTGCCGAAGTCGTCAAGATCGAGATGGGCCAGTTGTACCTTGTCAGGCCGGGGAACATCCGGTCATCAAGGGAATGCATGTGCGAGCTTCTGTCGGTGCATCATCTAATTGTCCCTGATTTTATTGCAGATACAACGAAGCAATAGCGACCATACGCCGTGTCCCCGCACTCGACCACAATTTTCAGCTGGTTATTACACGAGTATATGAAGATGGCGATCAGGAACTTCTCGAAGATGAAGACGAAAGTGCGTAAATCTATTGGATACGTCATCTAGCACAGGCTTTCACACGTGACGAATGATAGCTGATGAAGAGAGGGTGTTCTTGATCAGTGAAGAACTTGAATTCCATTCTGGGGTGACAGACGATGAACCAACTTTCATTTGGCGCGACCTCGATGGGGATGTCGACGAATTGTACGAATTCGTAGCCTCAGGCACCAACGAACCGACTCGTGCATTCTTTGAGACTTGCATGTATCGCGCAATGTACGAGCGCAAGTTCAAGGCAAGTGCGGATAACACAAAGGACTCTGACTTGGATCAGTTTATATGGCAGTTAGCGCTTCACGTCATGTCGTCCTTAATCGCTCCCTGATAACGTTTTCAGACCTGCCACAAAAGCTAGGGGCAAAACCGGTAACCGGAAGTCGCCGAAGAATGAACAAAACTTCGGGGACCTTCCATCAGACACTGTGGACGACTCTACGGTCCAGCCACGAGCGATGCCGAATAAGACGCCAAGTGCAGCGGCGAGGCCATCCTTTGCGAGTTCCTCACTCCCGACAGTTACTTCTCAAGAAGGCCATATTTTCTCCTGGAACCTGGAAATAGAAGGCTTTGTTGCTGAGCGCGAGGAAGTTATTGTTGCCAAAATCGTTGAGCGCACCCCTGGCAACTTCAATTATTGGCTCATAATCTCTGATGAGGATGGCGATTTCGTTTCTGACAAAATTTCTTCGGATATGAATCCTCGCTGGGCACCAAAGACATCATCATTAACATGGAACTATGCCAACGATGGCAGATACGATAGTTGGGCTCTGCAACTCGCATCTACAGAAGCTTACGATGAATTTAAGACGGCCTTCGCTCAATGTCTGTGGGAAACATTGCATGGCATAGAATTTCGAAAGGCCAAGGTAGAAATCTCGCGATTTCAATATTTCAAGTTGTTTACTGTGCACATAGCCCGATGAGCAAGCCTACGTTATCAGTTCAACAACTGAAGATATTGAAATGCACGATGTAGAAAATGATGGCGAAGACGAAGAAGAGGTTGAAACAGAACTTGACCCTGACGAAGGTACGTGGATTCTGCTATTGCATATGGGAAACCCCTGAGTGGCGTCTTAGAAGCGAGTGAGGAGGAAGAAGAAGAAGAGGAAGATGACGCTGTTTCTCCCATGCCACAAGGGGAACGCAACTCGCAATTAACGATCGGATATAAGGGCGACCGCTCTTATGTTGTCCGTGGGAATAATATTGGTGTCTTCAGTCACTCCAGCGACGATCAGGTGAAGTACTATGCGACTATTAGTAAAATCTCTACGCCGCAGGGCAAAGAATTCAAGCCACAGGAGGTAACTTAATTTTAATTCCTTCGCATGATGACAAGTCCTGAGATCATCATCTTTTCCTGCAGGTCATGTTGCACGATCAGGACACGAAGATGGTCCTCAAGAATCCTTTGGATCCTCATTCATTATTCAGCATGGACATTGAACGAGGCAAAGTGGTCGAAGAGTGGAAGATCCACGAAGATATCACAGTCGATCACATTGCCCCCGAAAATAAATTCGCTCAAACTACTCGCGAGCAGACTCTTGTCGGTGCTTCTCACAATGCGCTGTTCAGAGTAGATCCGCGTATCTCTGGCAGCAAGATGGTTGAGAGCCAATACAAGCAATATGTCAGCAAGAATAAATTTTCTGGGGTTGCTACAACAGCCAGTGGCAAGTTGGCAGTGGCAAGCGAAAAAGGAGATATCAGACTTTTCGATACAATCGGGAAGAATGCGAAGACAGCCTTACCACCTCTGGGTGATCCTATTCTTGGTATCGATGTCACTGCCAGTGGCCGGTGGATTGTCGCAACAACAAAGACTTACCTGTTACTCATCGACACTCTTATCGGCGAAGGGAGATACGCCGGAAATCTGGGTTTCGATCGTAGTTTCCCCGCTAACGCCAAGCCTATGCCACGAAGACTTCAACTTCGTTCTGAGCACGTTGCATATATGAATCATGATATCAACTTCTCCGTTGCGCGGTATGTGCCTTTAGGAGTGGCCACGACCTTGACTGACTTTACCGAAACCGTAGCTTCAATCAAGGCGAGGGGCAAGAAGAGAATGCTATTGTCACCGCAACAGGGCAGTATGTCATCGCATGGGACTTCGCGAAGGTTAAGAAAGGGCAGCTTGACAAGTATGAGATTAAGAAGTACGAAGACATGGTCGTTCAAGACAATTTCAAGTTCGGGGATGATAAACAAATCGTGAGTGTTCTGCAGTCTGTAACGGCGCAGCGCACTCATGCAGATCATTGCAGATCGTGGCCTTGCAGAACAACGTCCTTGCAATTAACAAGAAGAACCTCAAACGGCCCACGAGAAATTCGCTTGCGGCCCCTATGTCTAGTCTTCACAGTCGGTCGGGCATTGTGAATAGTCCGTACTAGAGGATGTTTTCTGAGACGGGATTGTTGTGGTAGTTGTATGTATTGCGGATTGTATACCTAACGTCTTCAGTAACGTAGGATAGGTGTATCGCAGAAGTTCTCTAAATATAAATGAAGATGTATATAATATTCCCTTCAAATTCTCTTCTATTCCTTTTCATTTGTAGTAACGTCGGGTTGTCTGTCGCGACTATCAACATATCTCCAAATTCCAAGATGCCACATGATCCGGGGTATCATAAGACTAAATCCAAGGACAACGGTGGTCCAAAGCATTGGACTCCACTGTGAAATATCCCATCTCTCATCTCCGAGAGCCCACAGCGTAACAAAGAGGTGCATACAGTCTCCCATGAGAAGGGGGGTCATGAGAGCAAATATGATCTTCTCTTGGATAGCGAGTTGCGTCGAGAGATTCTTCCGGATGGCCGTTAATACAAAAAAGTTGACGACCCCCATGAGTGCACAGACGTGAGCTAGTTGGATCACAGTCACGATGGATGCCTTTGGAAGACTAGTAGGTGGGGGACTATCTGCTGGCCATGGTGCTTGTGTATTGTGGGTCTGTCAGGTGGTTATCAGATGTTTGATGGAAGGAGGAGACTATCACACTCACTGTTTCAGGGTCGTGCACCGCTCCTATGAACCCGAGTATCGTCAAAGCAGGTTCATAGAACGCGAAAAGGGCATAGTAGAAGTCGGGTATAGCTGATGCCGACGGCTGCATTGAAAACACAGGAGTGTCGACTACAGGAACTGCTGGTATCAAACGCAATATTTTTGCGCGATAGCTAGTGTACTTGAAGTCTGCAAAGCAGCAAGCAGTACTTGTGACGACCAGAATGGGCCCGTGAAATGTCGTGGTGAAACAGTTTGAAATAAGTAGCCCGTGGGCTCAACAACCCAATATTAGTAAAGCCAACAGGTCAGATAAGGAAAAAAGGCGTCTTTCTGAAGCTCACGAGGGTTTTGTCTCAAGTGTCTCTTATATATATGCCCAGCTCGGGGCCCGGGGAAGAAGTTTCACATCGAAGCTGACGGTTTTAAACAACCATTATAGCAGCAGACGTACGTAACAGTTTAATTCGCTTTACTCGCTCTGACGTTGTCTGACCGGCCCTAAAGCTGATTAGTTTTCTCATCGTGCAATTTGCTCATCTTCTTCATCTTACAACTCAGGTCTATCTTAAACCCAGGTGGCCAGCTAATCATTCGATGTTGATCCACTAAATGGCGAGGACCGAGACCATTCTTCTACGAGAAGATGAGGGTATAATGCATGACTTGTTATCCATTTCTGCAAGTCTATGCTTCGCGCCTTTCTAACATTACAATATGCGTTTCAACTGTAGTTTCGCAGTAGACTTGGTACTATGATTAATATCGATCGATTCTTTCATTGATAACCATAAATTGCGACCAGCGCAGCAAGTAGCTTGTTGAACTTATCAGAAATACAGTGCGGTAACTTAGATTCTAGAATACAGACTACTAGGGGAAGCTGCCCGGAGGTATCGGTAATGTCTACTTCGTTCAAACATGAGATTAGCCGCTCAATAGACCGTTCAGCTGTTTTCGGGCTTCTTCCATTACCCTCTCCGCTTCATCGTCCTCCAGTTGATCTTGTGGTGTCTGCCACTAAATTCAGAGTAGAACTACTCAAGACAAGAACATGACCTACTGGTAGTTCCGTTCCGGCTGAGCCAGCTAGCCCAAGTTTCCCGTTGGTGACGTCGAAAAGTACCTTGTCAACTTCAGCGTCCGCCTCTTCTTCTATCTCTTCGTCTTCGTCCATTTGTAACGTGTCTTCAAGCATTTCCTCCATGATCCCAGCCTGTGGTACAAGTCAGATAGTCAGGGGAGCGCCATGGAGAAACAGCACACCTTCGTCATCTCCATACTCATTTCCCGCATCACTTGACTTATCTGGGGTAGTTTGACAAGCGAATTGGATAGTTTCATAATTTCCGTAGACTTCTGCAACGACCCTGTAACTTTGGCCATAGCTGCAGAGTCATAGCATGTAAATCAGCCAGACTTCAAATTAAGAGTATTCCCTCACCAAGCTGCTGCTGTAACTGGGTACCGATCGATCCCAAGCGCGCTTTGCTAACAGACAATCTGTCTTTCTGCTTATTACTGCGGACGACCTCCTTGGCGAGGATTCGCGCAGACTTCACATCTCCCTTGGAAGCAAGTTGCTTCACCGTCGTGCGTGCTTTTGCAGTCGCAGCTTCGAGCTGTACCAGGGATTAGCGTGGGATGTGAGCACTACAGAACGGGGTGCCGACCTGCCTCATCTCCCTGTCCAGTTGTCGGCTTTCTGAACGCAGTTTTCCTTGCCATGCGCGCACTCTATCTTCAGGTGTCGGTCCATAGAAAAAGCGGTTAATGGTCTGCATGAGAGATCGAGTGCTGTAGCTGAACTGGAGAATGTTGCCTCTTTCGGTTTTCAAGGGTAATTCAGGCTTGGCACCACATCATCTTCGGCGTCTCTTCAGACCTTCTTTCCTACATGCAGTTTAAAATTGTCTAGTGGACCATTCAATATCGTGCTACATGGATGTCGCGCTTTGGCGGTTTTGAATCACATACTACCAGATCCGAACAAGCTTGCTCCAGCGGCTAACATGGCGGCTGACTGCTTTGACAGTGCATATAAACACCACTCTTCCGACATGGTCCTCCGGAACACCTTGGCTGCTCCTCACGAGGGTGAAACAATATATCCCGACGCTAGATCCGTGCAGGTTCACTTCGCTCACAATGTCAATCCAACGGCTCCTAAGCCTAATCCTACTTCCGTCCTTCGCCCGTGCCGCCATAAAACCTGTGTCCCCCGGTCCCGGCGACGTGTTCAAATCTGGATCACCCTGTCCCATCTCTTGGGATACCGACCGGTCCGGTTCCACCCAGTCATGGAAAAACGCAACCATATGTATGCAATTACATTACTCGTCCTATTTTTATTTTAACATTGGTTACTATACAGACCTCATGTCCGGCTCCAACCTGAACATGTCGATGGTCGCGACCGTTGTCGAGCACCTAGATGAGACTAACATGACATCGTATAACTGGCTATGCCCTGACGTGGCACCCAATGCAAACATTTACTTTTACCAGGTATGGTGCATAGCCATGCGAGTCCCATATGATCTTTTACTGAAACAGGTACAACAGGTTTCGAATAACGGGGTGCCGACTGGATCCACTTGGACCTCTCGATTCACAGTAAGCATCGTGATAAATCCTCTACGTGTGAAAGCTGATCATAGAGCTTCCAAGATTGCTTCGTATTCTGGCAACACTACTCTCCCGGAAAACAGCAAACAGCCTGGCGGGGCTCCTATCCCGTGGGGGGTCGGATATCTTGTAACCCCCAAGAGCACGAATCCATCGAGCCCAAACGTTTCACCTCGGAGCCGTCCATTACCAATTCCTCCATGCGAAACACTAAAACATCATCAATGCATGACATCCCCGGAGGACGCTTCGTTCTCCCATACTAAAAGTCCCGCTAACCCCCTTCTTCGACAACGCATAGTCTTGCGCCCCACCGTAACAGATCAAGCCAAGCCCATGCGAGAGAGAAGACCTTCAAGCAGAGGTAGTCGTGGAGGCCCTGATCTGAGCGTGCATATCCTATGTGCTCTGGCAACATTGTGGTTGATGGTTTTGTAGATCAGGAACGTAGATATGGCTACAAATTTGTACTACTACCTGCCTGTAAGAATAAGTAATAGAGAAAGAGACTAAATATCTACAGCGCAAAGTAAGAGTGCACTATAAAAAGATAATATGAACAGATCGATAATATGATATACACACAGCAAACACAGATTAAAGTTGCGGTCCAGCCTTGATTTGATTAACCAGTGCTTCCCAGTAACTCCAATCCGAACCATCCACTTCCATCAAACCAGGATCCCCAGTCATTGGATTGTTGTTAGGTCCTATCCAGCCTGAGAATTCAGCACCACCAGGCCCTCCCCAAGATAAAGCAGGCATGCCTGCTGTCGCATCGACTACAGGACCCCCACTGAAAGTGCTGCACCAATGATCCAAGAGAGATTGAGCAGCTGATTCTTCCTCCCCACTCGGACTGCCGCTGCCAGCGGGTGAGTTGAGCGTACCCGTACCGTCGTTAGATCCATTGTGCTGCAGGCGCTGAATAGTGGGGGAATGCGTGTAAGGAGGCGATAACGTGTATACTACAGGCGAAGACGTCGTGGGAGACAAGGTTTTCGGCGACATTGTACCCATCGTGAAAGCTCGCGTAGATGGAGGTAGAACAGAACGAGAAGTCGACATGGAGAAGATTGTGGAATGCTGTTCCCCAGTATGCCCGTTTGTAGGTGAGTTTGCTCTATCCACGCCATGCGATGCACTTTCTGCCATTTGTGATGCGCGGTTCTTAAGGAACTCAATAGTTTTTAGCTCCCTCCGAGTCGTTTCGTCCATTTCGCGCACGCCCTCATGGTCCGCCAGGAAACCGTCCAAAATGGTGTGCATCATGTCCGCATCCTTGCCTTTGGGATGCAAGACTAAATAAATGCCGCTAATCATCGCTGTTTGAAACTCTCTGTAGGCATTGCTCAGAGAATCGCGAGCTTCTTTTGGCATCAAGTCGCGGAAGGCCTTGCGAACTTGGAAATCCTTGATCGAAGACTCGAAGCATGCCCTTCGGGAACGCAGGTAACGATCACAACTCAATTTCCGCAATAAATATGGACGATGGAGGCCGACGCGAACGAACAAGACCTCGGTAATGAGAAGGAAGCGATGAACAGGAATGAATGGTTTCGTCTCGTCGAGGGATGTGTCGGGATCCAATGAAAAGTGAGGTGGTAAGTTGGAAACGAATTTTAAGAGGTCGTCATCCAGCGTCAAGACATCAGAATAATGACTGGGTGACTTGACCTTCTGAAAATGATGTACCATCCTTCCAATAATGGAGGCCAGCTGATGCCTGAGAATAACAAAGGTCATCAGCGTAGGGCTCGAAAGGGAAGGTGGATTGCGAATGACGGCAGGGGAAAAGTCGTCATCAATGTTCAGAGGCGGGAGGGTGGAAGTGTAATCGTCTTGAATAGCGTGAGGTCTTCCAAGCACAAGTGCGTAAGAACGATCGGCGTGATAAAGATATGACCTTCAAGATTCCCTAAGTTTAGATCTCGAGGGGACATTGATATCCTTACCATATGCGGCGTCTGTTTTCAACCTGAGCAGGGTCGAGTCCCTGTGCAAGCTAAATCAAAACAGGCATACCAATAGAATATTTACGAGCTTACCGTAGGTGCAGCATCACGATGGAATCCAAGTGCCTGGGCTGTTCGCACAGCAGCACCCAACTGACTCCAACACTCCGTAATGCGACGATCAAAAGTCAAGAATCGTGCGCTCTAGTGATTATGTCGGAACTCCGCGCAGCATAGATGACCTTTGACACTTACGAGTAAGCGAGTGAGAACGATATCTAGCGAATCTGGTTGGATAGCTGCGGCAATAAGCAGAGAACGTCGAGCTATACATAGAACGGGTGGGCATAAAACACATTATAGTCGATCAGCGACGTACAAGACCAGTAATATCTCAAAGATGTCACTCTTCTTGTTCGTGCGTCACCAGCAAGATGTTCAGGTGCCAATCGCACTGAAATAGCAAGTACCACGAACAACAGCGGAAGGAAGCGTGCATCGTTAGTATTGGCGCCCACCCCGTTGGCGCAAAGAGATGCGTAGGCAGTCCGAAAGTCAGCCTCGCAAACGGGATATCTTGTCCAATTGCTACAATCAAGGGGGGAAATCATCAAGACTGGACAACATATAGGACATCAACTGACATTGCAGCGAAATAATGATCAATAAGTACATCGGAAAACCGTTGTGGAGGGAGCTCCTGAAGGAGCTCCGAGATTTTGTGCGGTGATACACCGCATTCTTGGACAAGACTCTTGAGGTTGTCGGCTGCTGAGGGTTCAGAGTCTTGTCGCACAGACTCGATTATTGATGGGGTCGCTAAGGCTGATTTATGCTCGCCATGGCCAGTTCCATGCTGGCCGGAAGGCCCCGCATGGAGATTAGAAGTGGAATGAGGCGAATCCCATTGTTCTTGAATTGAACTGGCAACGACAACGTTTGCCAGCTAGTGAAAAGGATGTCAGAGAATATAAATAGCATGACCATCAAAACATTCACTTGCTCCAGAACGGAGGCGGGTGCTACACTTCCCGAGGCGCTATTGCCATACCATTTTCCACTGTGGAAGGTACCGCCACTTGGATCCTGCTCATCAGTCATCGAACGATTATCGTCATCTGGGCCTTCAGATGTAGAACTTTGATGTCTGTCTGCACCTGAATAGGAGGACTGAGACGGCGAATTGAAGTACTGGGGCAAAGCCTGCTCGATGATGTGCTCAAGCCTGGCTAAGCGGACGCCCAGATCTTGGTCTGTTTTTCCAGGAGTGTATGCTTTGCAAAGCTCGGGTACTTTTCGTGCTATACACTGGGAAGACTGTCAGACGAACGGGTAATAAACAATATGAAAGAGTCATACATGAGAGCACGGTATCTGCCGGTCGCACTGCCATGGGGAATATTTTAGCAATGTGATTTGAATGAGAGTATGGACATACCTTCTGTTTTCGACGATGACATTCACCACAGGAGAAACTGCGGACAAAATGGTTCTGGGTCGCTCTAAGCGCGCAAAAAAATGACAAACCTGACTCTAGATCTGGGTTTCTTGACCTGTATATGATCGCCATCATCATCCTCGGTCTTCCTCCTCTTGAGACTAGAAGTTTCGGAAGCTGAAGAAGTGTTCTTGACCATGGATGATGGGAGCAGACGATGGCCTTGGAAATTGAATAGAAAGATGAAGAGAGTGACAGGCAAATCAATGACTCCGTCTCCGAGTCCGATCTGCACGTGCAGGTGGCACTGCTGGCATCATGTGCGAGCGTTAGCGAACTCCGGCTATTACCCAGGCGCGACAGACTCTATCCGGATTGTTCATCAAAGGTTATCTCTAATACAATCTATTTACCGCAATGTCCTCAACAACACAAATCGACTCAGACCTAGCGCTCATAATGGAACAACCGTCCTGGAAGAAAACTAAACTCTCCTTGGAAAGACCCTACAAGGATGACAAAGGAGAGCGCATACCTGTCCTTCTAGACATAGCTCCAGATGGAGTGCAAGTATTTGAGCCGTATGTCACGAAACCGTCGTTATATTCTATCGCTAACCAAGCATCAGTCAACAAGATCCCACCAAACTCTTGGGTGAAAACCTGAGACGTATATTCATCGAGCGCGGTGTAGATTTTTTTGAGCGCCAAGATGCCCTGAGGGCTACCGGGGATTTGTCCATTCCTCAGGCCCTGGATACCAAAGACGATAAGGTCGAATCGGATCAGCAGGAGGAAGGCGTCTCGAAAGCCCATATGAACCCAGAGGAATTGTTCAAAATGCGCATGGAAATCATGCCCCAGCTATTGTATGTGATCCTCCAGGCGGCAACGTCGGAAGTCTCATTCGCAAGCTAGTACCGCACTAGGAGAGATGACGCATGCCAGGGAGCTGCTTTCGTTGCTACTGGCTTCTTCTGCACCAACTGATCCATCTCCCGTCCCTGCCTTACCTTCTTCTACATTGACTGCCAGTATTGTCACGAAGCCTTCGCCTATACCTTCAGTGGACGCATTCAATGCTCAGCTGACTATCGGTGGAAAGGACGAGGCTCTGAGAAAGGCTTCGAGTATATTCAAGGTCGCCGCAAACAACCTGGAGAGAAGCCGCCTCCGAGGTCAAAGGTATTGGGTTGATGCACTCAAGACCCGGCGTGCCAATTGGGGATTGGTGCCTGCACCCCTCCCATTTGGTGCACCTACAGGCAAGGGTGCTGATAAAACGTCAAAGGACTTCTTTGTCTCTTTCGGACTAGAGGAATGTAAGCATTTGATCATGTTTACTATCTTGAATTTAACCATGCGTCCAGCCCCAGCTCACTTCAGACGAAGAGCGGTAGGACACATGACAACCTATGAAACTGCATCACATGTTCTTGTGTTTCCTCACCGTCAGCGAGTCCGCCTCCAAGTTTCTCTTATTCTAACCGATTCCAACGGCCTCCTTCGCACTGCTTCCAACAGTGTAACAAGCCTATCGGATGCGTCATTGGAAGATTCTCTTAAAATCGCGCAAAGGGAAATGGTCGAGGAAGAGCTTTTCTCTGTCTTGATTAAAGAGGCTAGCACTTTACCGACAGCGTCAGCACGAGTGGCCGAGCGGCTAATCGTCATCGACGCTGCCCAGGGAATGGAACTCAAGTTTGAACTCGTGAGTTATCATTGCAGACCGAGATGTGGCGCTCAACTTGTGTAGGTTGATGGTGATGTTGTCAATGCTCAAGAATCCAATAAGAGTGATGAACGTTTGTCCGCTACTTGTAATCTCATATACTTCGCACTGCAAGGACTCCTCCTGTCTCTGCATGCGTCGCAGAAATCTCAACGCCTATCATCAGCCAACACACAACATCTACCCTCGGTCTTTCCGAATAAGGCTCCTCTGTTGCAACCCATTATTGATCTTCTTCAATATCAGGTGTTCTGTGACAGAATCAGAGTAGAGCTAGATAAGATGGTTTCTGCCTTGCTCAAGGCCGGTGTTCCGTCCTCGTTACGATTCGATGCTGTAGGTGAAAGTGGGCACCAATTAGTGGAGCATTTTGTCGCCAATGAAACGGCAAGAAGGATTGGGGGCGAGGCTCTTCTCCGTATCGACGTCAGGCAAGTTGCGATCTGGAGCACATTCCTGAGCATGTATTTATGTTCCTCGCAACAGGCAAACTCTTCGTTTGACATTCCTTTCGCCATCATCTCTTACAGCCCATCTGCCACAAGCAACGCTACCGATTGCATCCATCCCTCAGCTAGTGCAGCTTCTTTCAGATGAAGTCGAGAGGTGCCTTCTCAACCGGTTGTGCGAAGTGGGCTTACAAGTTTGTGAACGCGTCGGTGCAACATGGTTTGTCGATTTCGTCAGCGGCAAAGCGGTCGGAAGGTGGGAAGGAAATATATTGTGAGCACATTAATATTGTTCTTCCTCTTTCCAGCACAGACTAAGGAGATTTCCAGGAACTTCCGCGTCATATTCGACAAGGACTTTACCATCCACTCGTCGGCATACCGTCTGAACAGAGCGAGTCACCAGTTATCATTACTAGAAACATACACTCCTGAGACCTCAGTTTCTCTCGTAGCATGGCTTCAAGAGCTGCTCGAGAAGACCATATTAGAATCTTAAAATGTTTTGGCCAATAATCGTGTTGCATGATATCATAAGCATATGACCTACTTGGCTGAGTGGATGAAAATGTGGATGCAAAAGTAAGTAAAGGCATGAAATTTTTTACTCGTCGTCGTCGTCGTCCTCGGCAGCAGCAGCCTCGCCTCCTGAAGCCTTGAAGGCCTCGATCTTTTCCTGGATGCGAGCTCTGCGCTCCTCCAGCGTGAGTTTATACGTCTTGTACTTCAGGCTCTCCGCCTTCCAGTCCTTGGTCTTCTCCGAAGGCTTGAAGGTGGGGTCCTCACGAATGGCGGCATACGCGTTGGTGTAGATTTCCTCAATATCTTCTGAACCAATATCATCTGCAAGATATGAAGAAAATTGCTTCTTGAAGCTGAGCAAAAACCATAAATGTTACATTTTTGAGGTTCATATGGGATGGCTTACCGCTCGTCATCCTCCTCCTCGAGCGACTCCATGTACTCAGCAACGTGGCCAGCAAAGATGTACTTCTTGAGCACTTCGCTATCGAGAGACTTGCTCTCTGGGTCGTACCCAGGGAAACGCTTGTCAGAGTGGGGGATGAATATACCACCGTCACTTGCGCCCTTCATTGCGCCGAAAACACGGTGGCCAGTGGAAGTGCGCTTAAGACCAACATCGAGGTAACACTTGAAAGGTCGTGGTGCATCATCCTCATCCAATGCCTCAGTCAACGTCAGGGAACCGTCGGGCTCCGCGACACCCTCATATTTATCGGCAAGACCCAGCTTGGCCAATGCACGGCGAGCGCATAGAAGACCAGTTGCGTATGCTAAGGTGTTCATCAAATATCATATAGTAGATTACGTGAAAGAATCATACCAGCAGTCCAGTTAGTGAGACCGTGGTTGATTCCGTATCTTGGTAGCTCTTGTGACCGTGCAGCGGTCAAGACGAAGTCGCCCTGTAGACGTGCATACACGATCTGGACGATGATATCCCGGTTCGTGAAGCGCACTACTAGACGGTATTTTGGGGCATTGCTTCCGAGTTGTTAAAACATGTCGCTGTTCTTCATGCTGCGATAACTTACTACTTGTTTTTAGCCTGGGTCACGAGGCGTTTGCGGGCATAGTCTAAGTAGACCTTAGCACATGCGATCAAGAAATCTACAGGATGCTCACAGTCGGTCTTTCCCTCTCTTCTACGGCGGTATTTCACTTGAAAGCGGGAGAAGTAGGCATCAGACTTCACTTTTTTGACGAACGGCATCTAGTGGGAATTGTCAGTGAACTGCACATATGCATCCTGGGCAGCTATAGGCCATCCATCGGAAACCGGCAATATTTGAACAATCCGATTGGCATGGCCAGTTGTTAAAGACTAGACGGTGCCCCAGGACGGTGAACAGTCATAAAGACATACCTTGAGGGATCTTGAGGACGGCGGGGACAGCGAGTACACCCTTTCAATCAAAGTTTCTGTGGTTGTTTACATTTGTTGATTTGTTTATTTAATTAGTTATTTTTATTTTTATTGATTATCAATTTGGTAAGTGAGGTGATAGCCCATAACCCCGGCTTCTCATCGTACCAACATCAACGCATTATGGACTCACAGTATTCTCAATTCAGCCAACAGCAACAGGCTTATGATGTTAATCCTTACCACCAGCCTTATCAAGGTCCCATGTATCCTTTGCCCGGATCTTCGTCGAACCACAGCGCACCTGTTCCAGCGAATGCGTATGAATATGATGTCGGCATACTTGCGCAACAGAGTGTCTATGTTCCTGGGGCTATGATCGACAAGCGTGGAGGCGCTGGTGGGAAACTTGCAAAGGGTGGAAAGCGCACCACCGTGCTCCGTAAGGGTGGTGGAAAGGTCTGGGAAGATCAGACTCTTCTAGAATGGAATCCATGTAAGTGTGCCACTTGATACGAAAGTCAGCCACTGACAAACTTTATCGTAGCTTGGTTCCGCTTGTTCGTAGGAGATCTTAGCAACGATGTCTCCGATGATGTCCTCGCGAATGCCTTTAATAAATACACATCTTTCCAGAAAGCTCGTGTCATACGCGACAGGTTGAGCCAGAAGGTGTGGACGTTTCCTCTTGCTCTACAAATTTTGTTGACAAAACATTCTTAGGCTAAGTATGGTTTCGTCGCCTTTTCAGATCCAGAAGATTTCCTCAAAGCTTGGAAAGAGATGGATGGTGAGAAATACCCTTGTCCAATTCACCGAAATCTCGCTCAGCCATATTTCAGGTAAATATGTAGGTAACCGTCCAGTCAAGCTCAAGAAGGCGGATGATACTGCTATCCGACCTGTAGAGATAGGGCACCGAAAGGCTAGACAGCTCGAAAAGGACTTGAAGAAGAATAGAGGCAAACCATACTAATCGGTCGCCGCTGTGCGTTTAGACGATGTGGCTGGTCTACGAAGACATTGCCAGTATGTTTTATTTTTTGATACTGGAGCGCAGCTCACCGTGTTATGTATTTCAACTATGAAATTATGATAATTGGACACCGTGCATACTAAAGCCACACGATCATAGTGGGTACCGTCCCTTGATTCCTCACGCACCCACTTCGTTTTCTGCATTTTACAGTCAGGCCTGCTATACGCACTTTCTTCAAATTGCTTGTTGAGCAAGTATATGCAATGTAAGTACGGGGGACGCTGTCGTCCGCTGTGATAAGCCGGATGCCCATCGCTGTAGAAATTTTGTATGCGTAGACTTATAGTCACCCCCTACAAGAATGAAGACAGTTGTAAAAATCTATTTTCTTTGAAGCTTCTGAAGAGCAATCACCAAGCAATCGACTGTGACTAGAGCACGTGATTTTATGCATGATGGAATGTACATGTCTTTACGCATTACTAGCTAGCCATTAGCCAGATACTGAATCATGGACATCGACAAGCTTTTCAAAGTAAGGGGTTGTCTTGCACTCTTCCATGTATGTTGTGATATTTACGCGCCCCAGGTACCCAGGCTTCCTACGAGCTCAAAGCGGAAGATGCCAGATAATCCTACCCCGGAGATGCTAAAGAAGATGCGTCTCGATACTCCCTTGAATGAGGACTCGGTGGATTCGGCCATGGACGTTGAAATCCCTGAAAGCAGCTCGGCTCCTCGCCGACAGTCGCGACGCGCAACTGTAGAAGACGGGGACGACAAAATGGTTGACACCTCCTTTGCTCCAGGGGGTGACGCGGACTACTTTGTCGAAGAGGATGAAGAAGGGCGGTTCTACGGAGGAGGACTGACTTCGGAACAGAAACAAATTTTGAGTATTTTTGAGAGTGCTGAAGGAGAAGGGACAACGGAAGACGTGAGCGCATACAAAATTCTCGCGAAATGCGTAAATATTGACACGACGTGAAGCCGGAAGGAATATCGATCACAAGTATAAGAAGAACGCTACTGAAGTTTGAACGAGCTGCCAACAAAAACCAAGACCAACGCTCGAAGTACCCGGATGACCCGTCAAAGTAATTTACATTGGACGTCTTATGGTCCTAGGACTGATTATACGTGCGCTGTTGCAGGTTCATCGACTCTGAAGCAGACCTCGATAGTGCGCTTAAATCTCTTCTATCTTTGGCACAGTCTCCTGTCCTGGCCTACCCAGAACTCGTGCGTTCGGGTTCTGTCAGTTTACTCATTGGACTCCTCAGCCATGAAAACGCCGATATTGTCATTGATGTCGTTGATGTGATCCATGAGCTGACCGACGAAGATGTTGGGAATGAGCTAGAAGATGAGGAGGAACAAGAGGAGGCGCAGGTAGCGCTGAAGACCCTTATTGAAGCCCTGGTTCGTTCCCATATTTCGGCATGGTTCTGTTCTTAAGTGCTATGTTTTCCACCCCACGCAGCTAGAGAATTCAATCCTGGAGTTGCTCGTTGATAATCTTTCGCGTTTAAACGAGACTGAAGAATCAGACCGACAGGGTGTTTTCCATATTCTCGGTATTCGTGCGCAGAATCTCTCGTCATTCGTTACTGACCTACGTTCCAGGCATATTTGAAAACATACTTGGCTTTAACCCTGACCTTTCCCTTATACTAGTGTCGAAGACCAAGCTGATGAATTGGTTACTCAATCGCGTCCAGTCCAAGACTCATGACGAAAACCGTGGCTATTCCGCAGAATTGCTTTCTATTCTTTTACAGAACAATGCAGCGAACCGTCAAGATTTTGGCAAGAAAGACGGCGTCGAGATCGCTCTCAACGTTCTTTCTGTAAGTTGCAGTTGACTATCACAAGCTTTAATATTAATTCCTATGATATAGCAATTCCGAAGACGTGACCCAGTTGATGCAGACGAGACCGAATTCATGGAGAATTTGTTCGACGCTCTTTGTTCTGCGTTGGCCGAGCCTGAGGTCAAGTCTTTTTTCCTTGCGAGCGAAGGTGTCGACCTCATGCTTCTTATGATGAGGTGAGTGCGTCCTGGGGATGTCGATGCAATGCTAACTTGTGCCGTTGGTAGAGAAAAATTGCAATCGAAGTCGAGAGCAATCAAAACTCTCGACTATGCGATGTCTGGCCCAGCAGGCACCGCCACTTGCGCAAACTTTATCGAGGTCCTTGGACTAAAGACGCTCTTTGCTACTTTCATGGGAAAGGTATAGATGCAGTGTTCTCAGTACGGTTCAAACTGATTAAGCCTACTCCGCAGGGCTCAAAAAAATCTAAATCCAATGCACCAGCAGCAGCTTCCGAAGATATCCCACATATCCTTGGCATTATCTCCTCAATGTTTTCAAACACTCCATCAGACTCTCCAGATCGAATACGTCTGCTTGCCAAGTTTGTGGAAAATAATTATGAGAAAGCAGATAAACTACTCGAGGTGCGGGAAAATGCTCGTAATCGTCTGAAAGTTGTGGACGCGGAGATCGCGGCGGAGAAAAAGGTATGTGCCATGTAATATTCACTAATGAACATCCAGTCCGAATGCTGAATGCGCAGGAAACCATTGCTAACGGTGGTGAAATTGAGTCAGAAGACGAGGATCTGTTTTATCTGCGCCGACTGGAGGGCGGACTGTTCACACTGCAGACCGTCGATTATATCCTCGCGTGGGTAGTCATGGAGGACGATGGAGTAAGCAACATTTTTCGATAACCTGTGATAGCTAAGTCGAGCAACACTCCAGATTCGCGGCCATATCACACAAATGCTTGAGCGCAAGAACCAGTCCTTGAAAGATATCATCTCAACCCTTCAAATATACCGCGACAACCTCGACGCTGACACACAGAGCAATGGCCTAGCCACTGATCACGCACCAGAAGGTGGAGCACTATCACAAAAGGAGATCCTTCAACATCTCGTCGACTTTCTGCATGAATGTTTATAACGGACACGGGGCATTAAAATATGTAGCAATATATGCGTAGAGTACAAGTCGTGTGGCCTGCTATGCGGCAGTCAGTGTAGCGGACGCGAAAATCATTTCGAGTGCGCCTTTTGTTTTGACCAGTTCTTTTTGGAACCGAATCTCGGCAAGGACTTTCTTTCGAAGTCGCATGAAGAGTGAATCGATGAGAGGTGACTGTCCAAGGACCGGCGTGTACATCTCTGCATAGATACGTCAAGCCAGCAAAAATGCAAGACGATCAATCACGTACCGATGACCAGACTTGAGACGTCGGACACCATTTCACCAAAACGGGGATCAGTGACATGCTTCACGAGAAGACGCAAGACTGGTTCCAAAAGAACATCATCTCGACCTGCCAATGCGCTCCGAAGGCCGTCACGATGTATCAGTTCTTGTATCAGAGAGAAAGCCGTTGTCGGTGGGACGTTCTATAAGGCGAATCAACATTGAATTTCCCAACTATGGTGAACGAACATCACCTTTCTGAGCACCGAATCCAAAGCTGCTGAATATTTAAACCCTTTCAAAAGCCTGTCGTACTCTTTCAGACGCCTTGCTCTTCTGCTTTCGATTCTCAACTCGTCCACATCTCCGGTAGGTTTGGGCTTGATTTTGGACTTTGTGCGTCCTTGACCAATTACAGGAAGGGTACCTCCTAAGAATGTCTCAAAAGCTCCAGATTTTAAAGCAGTAGCGAAGGGCGGATCCGCGCCTTCTGAAGCTTTTGGCTGTCTCCGTCTAACAGAGAGCGTGCCATCTGACATTCCCGCGGCGATATGAGTTTCATCCGGCTGCACTGCTGTTAGCAAAGGAGCATGACAGGAAACTATAACTTTACATACGGAAATGGCAAGACAAAGAACAGGCGCGGGGTATCGCATGGTATGCACGACCTTGTACGAGCTGACATCATAAACCTTCACCATATGATCCAAACTCCCCGTCAACAGACGACCCGCAGACCCATCAAATGCTAGCGAGGTAATAGTCTTCTGATGATTCGAAAATGCACGTAAACAACGGCCGCCAGCGACCAAGTCCCAGAGGCGCAGGATAGGACCTGCGGTAGACAAGGCCATTGTACCAGATGGGAACATTTTGACTTGCTCGACTGGTACTGCACTCGAGGCATCTCCGCCGCCCATTATCATCTCGCATTGGCTGGTCCGCGTGTCGAATAATCTCATGGTTGCATCATAAGAACCAGTGAGGATGAGGTGGGGATTCGAGGTCGAAACTTCACCAGAGCGGACATAGTCGGTGTGTGCATGGAATGTGACTACTTCAGTTTGTGATGGGACGTCCCATAATTTTACAGTGGTGTCGTCTGAACAGGAGAGTACTTGCGTGGGTGCGAGGGCGGAAAATTTAGTGACGTGTACTGGCTGCTTATGCGAGTCCAGGGTACGAAGGATGGCGCGTGAATTGATGTCAAAGACCTGCGAGCAGATTGATTAGGGATGTGAATATACCGTGGGTATGCGTCCATACCTGCACGAGACCTGTATCATCACCTGCAACGACGAGCTTGCCGTCAGGACGGATGTTACCACTGCGTGCAACATCCTTGAAGCGCGAGATTGTCTTTGTCACTTTCTGGGTTCGGGGTGCATAAATCTGAACACGCGTTGCTGCTGTTACAGCATACCTATGAGGTTTAGAAGGAGAGAACTGGATAGATGTGACTGGTGCGTATTCCTTGATAAATACCGGGTGTTTGAATTGACGCCAATATCTTGATTCTGGACTATGCTTAGCCGCAGCTGGCCGAGCATGCCTCTGTACGACTACCGGCTGATAGTCCATGTGGTAGCATGAAGCAGATGTCGGGATTCGGATGACAATATTTTTGTATCCCACGAGATGATGATCTACTGATCTTGTCGGTGTACATAAGACTCGAAGATCTCTCTTACCTCAACTTCTATCTCCCTCGTTGGAACCCCCCTTTTTCTTTTTCTCTACACCTTTATTATATCTGTTCGAAAATGCTTCTTTACGAAGATGTCATCTCCGGTGATGAGATGTTTTCCGATGCGTTTCCTATGTATGCTCCAATCTTGGCGCTGGAGCCTATCATCATATACTGACTACCCAAAAAAAACAGGAAAGAGGTGGATGGCATCGCCTATGAAGTAGATTGTCAGATGATCACACTCAAGGAGGGCAATGTCGATATCGGTATGCGTCCGATCGAAAGAAAAAGGAACATGGCTCATCTACTTGATTTTGTAGGTGCTAACGCCTCAGCTGAAGAACAGGAAGAAACACTCGAGGATGGGGCGATTACAGTTAACAATATCGCCCATTCCTTCCGTCTTCAAGCTACCGCTTATGACAAAAAAGCATATCTTTCTCATCTCAAGGTATCATATCATATTATTGCTATACCTGTGGAGATCGAAACTGATGAGGATATTCATGTTAGGCTTACATGAAGGCTGTAGCGGACAAATTGAAAGACCCTAGTGTGGTTGATGAATTCAAGACCAAGGCAAATGTCTTTGCCAAGAAGATAATCGGTAATTTCAAAGACTATGAATTTGTACGTTGTGCTTTGCCCCTTATACGCGTTGACAAACAAAATTTCAGTACACTGGCGAGAACATGAACGCTGACGGAATGGTAGCCTTGTTGAACTACCGGGTGAGTTGCGATGTTAGAATAAACAATGTCGTATTCTCAATGGTTTCTCATCTCAGGAGGATGGAGTCACCCGTACGTGTTTTCTGTCAAGTAGCGTCATCATGATCATCACACCTCAACAGCCTACTTCACCTTCTGGAAGCACGGTCTCAAGGAAGTCAAACTGTAATACTTGTTTTCAAATCGATAGCTTCCATCACTTTATATTAGAGCAATCGTACGAGTCGCTCCACTTACACCCCCATGAATATTGAATGCATGCAAAAGATGAGATAACAATAGAGGTAAGACCACTGCGCACAAATTACAGTTCATCATGAGCCTCCCGCGGTGCCTCAAACGTGGCCTGCGACTCGTTTTCAGGAGCCTTGACAGAAGGCTTCAAGTTGTTCTTGGCATGCTCCTGCACGTACGCAATGAGAGATTCCAATTCCCGGTCCCCGTTATATTCAAGGAACTCCCGCGATCCTGCAGGCTTGAATTTGAGGGTGGGGAATCCGCTGATACGGAATGGGGCTGAAGCTGGAAGATCATTTTCTGTGGACTCCATCTTTGCACTGCAACGATGGATCAGTTTTGTGGACAAGGTTGGAGGAAATGTGGACGTACACGACCAACTGATCTTTCACGTCAGCAAAGTGATCACCGAGGGAATCCCAGATGGGTTTCAAGCGCTTGCAGTGACCGCACCTAAACAGGTCTTGAATGGCATGCGTGATGAAATATGGCCAAAGCAACGCACCATGTAGCATAAAATTCAACAAACACATCCTTGGAATCATCATACATAACCTCATCGAACTGTTCACTAACGAGCGTGAACACGCTCTCATTCTGACTCTCAGGAATCGGCTGGCTCTTGAGCTTAGGAAGAAGCTTCCCAGCGAGGTACTCGCCGACCATAGCAGACACAGCCTCAGCCTCTATAGGCTTGCTCTGGTCATAAGGGTACTTGAGCTGATCCTCCAGGTTCTGAATAACGAAACTCGGCCATTTGGGTTCAGCAAGGTTCAAAGCCTTTGCGTGGTCGCCAAACTTGGTTGCGTCTATCCAAACAAAGTGGATCTTGCCGTGGTACTTGGCAGCAACAGGCTTGAGAATAGCGAGCGTCTCGTCTTTCTTTTCGTCTGTAGGGTCCAAAAACAAGTATGCGATAGGTTTACCGCTGCCGGCGTACATGGCATACGTTTCTCCGTTCACCTCACCAAGGATAGGGATAGACAGCTGCTGAACCCATGCTTCGAGTTCAGCGGTGGTAACTGCAGACGGCGGGTGCGGGTACTCGGTGGTGTGTTCATCAAAGTTGCGGTAGACGACGATAGCGGGAGGAGTGACGCCTGCGGCTGCGATAGCTGCAGCGTCAGAGGTGATACCAAAGAGGTACTCGTCGCGGAGCTTTTCTGCTGTTGCGCTGAATTCAGGTGCGGGGGCCTTTGTGGTGGAGGAGACGTAGGCGAGGACAACGAGCTTATCGGCGTTTTGGAATTCAGCGAGGTTAGAGGCGGTGACGTCAGAAACGGCAGGGAGGTTTTGTCTGAGGGTGATGTTAATAGGTACGAATAGGTGACAGAAGGGTAGAGTATACTTGAGCATGTAGCTGATGATACCGTCTGCCTTTCGGGGACCGGAGTACTCGGCGGGTTCACCGTTGCGGAAGACTTTGAGGGTGCTATGGAGGGATGGTCAGTGCGCTAGAGAGAATATTTCGAATGGTATGGACGTACGGGTAACCCTGGACGCCATGGGACTGGCAAAGGTCTGCCTGGTCGACACAGTCGACTTTGGCAAGTTTGATGTCTTTCCCTTTGAGTGTGGTGGCTGCCTCCTCGTAGTGGGGAGCTAGAGCTTTGCAGTGGCCACACCTATGGTAAAAGTCGGCGAGAATTCACGTAAAAGGACGATGAAAAGGTACCAAGGAGCATAGAACTCGACTAAAATCAAAGGTTCTGAGTTGACAGCAGAAGTAAAGGTGTCCTTTGTAAGGACGAGCACATCGGAGGACTCGGCAACGTCAGCTGATGCCAAAGAGGCAAGGGCAATGGCAGAGGCCACGGACACGAGAGAGGGAAAGCGCATTGAACGATGCGTTGGTGAGAGTTAGCTGCCAATAAATTGTGACGAAGCAGGTTTTATAATGCAAGTAAGTGTATACGTGTCACCTTGGCGGTGTAGTATTGCCGATATAAGACTGCTATGTGGCAAGACCTCACTTCCGAAAATCTGGCGGGATAATCTGTTGTGGAACAAATTCGAGCGCCACGTAATCTACTGTATAATTTAGAGTCCAAGCAACTGTATCAACCAAGTCTGATATATCATGCGATTAGAGTAAGACTATGTACAGCGAGGGCCAGGCTATAAGGTGGACAGGTCGAAATCACTGCCAGTGGTTCGACCACTGGCATATCGCCTTGTGGCTGAGACAAACGGACGTGGCTGTGGGAAATCAGTTACGGGAAACGTATGTGGGCCAGAGGTTGGAGGGGGAGAAGGTACTGGTGAACAAGGATGAGTTATGGGCAACAGTAGAGGACAGATACAACTTACTTTTGCGAGATGGAGGTGTCCTAGCACTACCATTGATGGAGGGCCGTTCGACAGCTAAAGCGGGAGGCTCAGTGACTGGTGTTGAAACGGTACGGGGTCTAGGAGGAGCAGATACAGGAGGTCTTGGAGGAGCAGATGGAGGGGGAGGTGGACGGGAAGGTGGAGGGCGATTTACAGGTGGAGTTTGTGGACGGGAATCAACTTCTGATAAAGGTCGGACACGAGCTGGAGGAGCAGGTGGACTGTCTGATACAGGTGGCCTACGAGAAGGTGGAGGGGGGACTGCTCGAGCAGGAGAACCAGCGGTCGACAAGGGTCTGGCTGGGGGAGGAGGAGGGGCTTTCCTTGCAGGTGGAGCTGGAGGAATGGGACGTGGTACTGGACCAGTAGGGGGAGAGGAAGGACGAGCTGGTGAAGAGACGGGACGAACTGGTGAAGAGGCAGGACGAGCTGGTGGTGGTGGTGGTGAACGGGTCGGGAAAGCAGGAGGAGCGGGGGAAGCTGTCCTTGCAGGTGGTGGTGGTCGACGCGGTGGGGGGGGAGGTGTAGGAGTATTTCTAGAAGGAGCAGATCTTGAAGGTAGTGAAGGAGCGGATCGATTTGGCAGTGACGGTGCAGATCGATGAGGCATTGAAGGAGCAGATCTATTTGGCAGTGATGGTACACTTCGGTTAGGAAGCACAGGTGGTGCAGGTGCAGGCGGGGGACCTCTAGGAGGAGGAGGTGCTGATGGTCTAGCAGTAGGCGATGGTGACTTTCCTAGCGTAGGAGGTTAGTTCAAACATTGAAAGATGAATGAAACCGGCATACCCAAATTATGACTACTAGGCTTCAATTTAGGAACACCTCCAGCAAACAATCCACCAAGTTGAGGTCCTCCCATCGATGGTACTCCACGTGAAGCAGCAGCAGCAGCAATACCGCCGCCGCCACCACCACTTGCCTTTCCATCAATCAAAGGACTACTTCGGTCATGTGTTTCGGCTTTCTTCAGCCTCTTGCCGGCCTGAATCTGTTTCAAAAGCTCAGAAGACGCCATCGTAGATCGTGGTCAGTGTGTGTTGTCACTCCGGAGTCACAGTTCACGTGTCACGACTCATCGGTGAGTCCTGCCGCCATAGCCAAGAACTTTTCTCGAGGTCACTGATTTTGGCAAGGGAATCTGGAAACAACCGCCCTATAGCTAAAGGTAAACCATAGCGAATAAGGTCGCCGAATTATGGGCATCGTTCAAGTTGGTTGTGCAATATCAGATTTGGTATATATCCACATAGATTGAAATCATCAGCTGGGTGGGCTACAACAGTATTACAAAAAACATTTCAACAAGATCTCGACAGCGAGTAATATTCATTCCTGATTGTCACATCAGCTCTCTCCGTCGATATGGACGGTCCCGAGGATCAGTAGACCGACATTGCTCGATAACTTCTCCCCTAATATTTTTCAGGGGGCACAGCATAACGATCGGGAAGGCTTTTACAAGCTTCTACATAGCCCAGATGATGGCTACATCATTCCGAAGGTCATAATAGGGAGTATTATCGGTGAGGACCTATAAGCGGAGCTGATGACATCAACCAGTCTCAGAGGGAGGAATTACCCCAGACGTACCTGCAACATAATACCGCGGAACGAAAAGATGTCGCTCGGCCGTGCTGGAGTTCCATCCTGGTCACTGGTACCGTACAAGAAGCTCGGGCGTAGATAGCCTTTGATGTTGGAAATTCAGGAAGCCTGAGAGGCATTTATTACCTCTGAATGATTTATCAACACTAGATCGAAGGCAGCACTCATCCTTTTTGGATTGTAGAAACGAGGGAGAACCCTCCCAGAGATGATAGGCTTTCAGCCCAGTTTCCCATAATAAAGAAACCGGGCAGCCCCGTGTGAACCTCTTTGAAGTAGTGCCAAGGGTGTGACGTCGCAAGGCATCGTTTCGAATACAGGTGATGATAAATAAGGTTAGAACGACGTTCTTTGAGTCACCACTGTTGCATGCCACGAAGACAGTGTCTGATGGGGTTGATAGGCGGTTACAATTGGAACAAATTGAGGATAGTGATGTCGCAAGGCGCCGCCGCCGCGTTGTCACAGTTGATCTGGCTGTTAGACTGGGAACCGGTAATGCTAAATTCGTGAGCAGGTAAGAACCTAGAGTTTCTTGAAACACTTTATATGTCGTGCAATATATCGCTCCGAGTAGCCTTGGTACAGTCGGGACGGTATTGGGTTAATGTTCTTGCCAGTGAAACTTGGTCACGGTGCACTGGTATCGTTGCTAAGGTCACCCCGTGACGCGTCAGTCACGTGTCTGTAATGCTGTCCGACTTTGTTGGTTACTTGTCTCCGTCAAACGGGATTTCTTCATCAAGGTATAAGCTGTGCAAACATTTCGTGCAATGTTCACCCCACCATTTCATATGATTGTGATAAGTGATACGAAAATGTTAGAGAGCCTATAGGCACCAAGAAGTGAAGGAGTGAATATTACAGTATACTAGTATTGGCGACATGCTAGGATGTTGGGGCAATAATATCAAACTCCACCAAAGTCACGAGAATAAGTAAGCTCGAAAGTGATTCATAAAAGGTACATGTTGAAGTCAGTAATATAATCTACCTACCACTAGCTAGTACTGAGACCCTATGATACAATGGTAGTAAACTTTGCTGATCCTGAAAAGAGTTTGAACACTTACTTCAGTGAAACCAAAGGAACTTGTTATTGGTGTAGTGTTTGAGAGAATACCTTCAGAGGGGGATGTGGTCCACAAATGTGCATTCCGCCAGCTGGTAGTGTTACCGTGGCTCTGGCTTATTGCTGGTTTTAGCTGTGGCCTGAGCTATGAATAGCTGAACTGGCAAATGGTTCCAGCTTATATAATTTACAGTCTGACTCAGCTTAACTAACTGCAGTTAAGTCAAATTAAGTGGTTAAAACCGGCTCAAATATATTTTTAAACTATAAGTCAAAAATAGAATCTAATATTAGATAAAACTAATTAACAGGACTCGATTGCTTTGACCGTATTGACTAAGGCCTGACAGATGCTAGACTCATCGACAACGATACAGTTCTAGGGGTTGATATGAACAATACTGTGTGACCTCAAATGAAAGATATGACATACATGCTGGGGAGATCGCTTGACAGTCGTCCTTGATGTGCAATGTATGCACATATTGTTACGCACTCAAATAGATCTGTTATGCGGAGCCCTAAGAGGGGCTTCGTCCGCTAACATTCGTGACGTAACCGGAAGGATCCGGTATAGCAAGTGAGTCTGGCAACGATGAGTCGGCAGTGATCACAGTACGCGCATGTCACGTGACTTCTAAGACGGATGTCTATGAAGTCACTCAAGGTAAGGACAGTCTTGTCCAAACGATGAGGTTGATTGAAGTAGACTCAGTCGCGATGAGCAAGAAAAGATACTAGAGACTGAAGCCAAAGGGGCGTTCAGAGGGAAGTATGTTCCAGGGAAGATTGAGTAGATTCAAGTTAGAGAATCTAGTACAGGGTGACTGACTACTTATACTAAGTGGAGAGGGTTAAGGGCAAGGCTACTGCATAGTAGGTAAGGGTAGAGGGGAAACAAGAATGGTATAGGTGCATTGGCAACAGAGCCAGATTAGTGGTGGATGGTCGAATGTGGAATGAGACCGAGAAACATTGGAACGGACCAACAGTAGGAATACAACGTGCGGGAATCTGCAGTCAGAAGAGAACAGGAAAGGAAAGCCACATTGGTGGCATGTATTACAGGCATCCGTAGCACCTACAGGAGCCCCAGCTCTGCCTATGCCTGCCCCCGCTCTACTAGACTCCCCGCGCAACGGTGCGCCGCCTGCGCCTAGAAAGACAGCGGTCTGGACTGCTGTGACGCCGCCCCTGGCGCTATGACCCCGCTGTTACGACAAACGGTCGTGTGCGACTAGGATAATCTAACAGCGACAACCACAACAGTGGTACCGAGTGCTGAGAGTCGTCGGCCTTTACAGACAAGCAAAGGTTGCGTACTCGAACGTAGCTCGTGGTGGTTAACGAGGGGTTACGCTGAGATGATAGCAGGGTTTACAGACAGTGAGAGGCGTCACTGAAGGTACGAGTCGATGTCGAGCAGGTAGCTTTAGCGGGACAAGGAGTTCAAGGGTAAACCTAGTAAGATTAAAGTAAGGAACGTCTACTTTAATCTTCGACCTTATATAAGGCTACTCTTCGTATCTAAGCTCAGCCTAAAGCTGGGTTCTAATCTGCTTATCTACATGAGTCAGAGATAGCGTCCATGAGGTGGGCTTCTATCGTAGATAGGGTCCATGCGGTACCCTTCTATCAGTACATGAGGCAACACGAGGCTTGCCTTCTATCTTGATAACATAAATAGGTCTTCTAGACCTATGTCGTCATATCATGTCACGTGTGGTCCAGACCGCTTATCTAAGCCGGCAGTTGCCGCTTATCGTCTATCATCATCTCTCGTCATCTATCGTTTATAGAGCTTGGTGAGGCTCCGGTATCGTCTATAGCCGTGCGGTGGCAGAGGGCTGTCTGCTGGCGGGGGACTCATGCCATGTTACTGTAACACCCGCCCCTGGCCTAGATGGCCTTGTACCTGGTCCATGGAGGCTGTACACCTCATGGTCACCCTAGAGCAGTGCATGTATACCACATGTCACTTCATGAAGATCCGGAGCGCCCTTGGCGCCTCATGTACTTATGCGCAGTCGCACTTGGTGCTGCATGCTTGATCAGAGGTTAAGCCTCATGTACCTTATCTGACCCTCATGTCTTGTTATCATAGATCCTAGATATACTATTGATTACAGACTGAGCTTGAACACTTACATGTAGCACATATAAGTAGACAGATTATTGTACTTAGACTTTACTTTAATCTACTAGGTTCATCCCTGAACTTGTTCAACTAAGCTTCCCAGCTTCCTTGCATAAGACCGCACTTCTAAGTCGCTCCCTTACGACTTAGCACGTATCCGCTAGCCCTGTATCTCGACGAGTGCCGTCTTACCGAGATCACCGGAGGAACCCTTGACGTTCCGTCAAAGCCGAGAACCACCCTCAGCTTCAGTAGACTCACTCGAGTCGTCGCTGAGAAGACCTATCCTAGTTCGCACACGCCGACCGACGGTCAGCGTAACAGCATGAGTCAGACCGAGTCAGAGGTGTGGGACCACATTGGTGGTCGAGTCATAGGAGGAATGTGCATGCACGTTCATAGAGGCAGGCGATGCGAGGGACGGGAACGGTCCCGAGGATCCAGTCAATGGAAAGTCGGTAAAGGAGGACAAGTCGATAGATGGTGAGGGCGAGGATGAAGGGAAAATGATAGGGGGGCCACATGACCGATGTTACTTGTAACACATATGGTACAAGCTCTTTCCACGAGTCTTCATCGATGAGTACCTTTGTGGGATCAACTGTCCCATCTTCACGATAGAATGCAGCATACATGATACGGGAGTCGTCAGGGAGCTCCATGGAGGCTTTGACAAGCCTATATACAGTCTGCATGAATCGATTAGTATTGGGGAGAATAGGAATTGGGAGAAGAGTGAGTCACGAGAAACAAGACGAGACTCACCCTGAACGGCACCCATGAGAGATGCTCCCTTCCAAATGCCTTGGTTATGGAACCCTTCATACCCGAATACTCGACCATGATAGGCGATGATCTTGGCAGGGAGGAAACAAGACATAAGGCCTCCATGCACTGCGCAAGACCTGATGCCACACCATTAGGTGACGATGCCAATTGGGAGAGGATTTTCAGTTGAGAGTGACTCGTTATCTGTGCTTAGAGGTTGCATCTTATCGATTGTCTGTATCCAACATAATGCACCTAGTATTATAGAGGCTGTCTTGAAGTTGTAATGGTCTGAGAGGGAAGGAAGACAGGTGCAGCCGAGTAGAGATTTGTTTTAATCATATATTGCTGCCTTGTCACCACACGTTGCAACACACTACAATGCGCAATGCAGGTGTTCGGTGATGGGTATTAGCTAACATGCCAGCTGACACGGTGTCTTCTTAGATAGATGATCTATAGATAAACACCTATAAAACCAAATATCTCCATGGTCAGTGATTCAGACAAATACCAATGACTGATAACATGGTCGTTTGTGGGTGGCTTTCTTATGCTCCTAAAGTACAGTCAGCACAATGAGTTCTGCACAAGAGTCAGTAATCAACAATCGATCCAACAGTATGGATATGAAACACAGTGATCAGAAACACAACACACAGTCAGTCAGCGATCAACAACAACAACAACAACAATCAAAAAAAAAAAACAATAGCAACAAAAATATCAGGAAACACAATCACTCTAACAATATAGAGATGGCAACAAAAAACAGATACTTTTCCTAACACTTCACACAGCAACAATGATTTGTACACAAACTTAGTGCAGAAAGTTGTGTGGAGTTACGATGAGAGTCCCCCTCAGTTACAAAAACAGGTGAAACTACTGTCAGACCTAGTCAAGCCTCTGTAGTACTCTTAGCCTAATATTGAACCTGCTGTCAAGGAACTCACAATGAGTATTCAAACAGACTCAGGAATGGGCGATCTTGGACTTCAATACCAAATCCCCTTTCAATAGCTAAAGTCTAACTCGCAATGACTACCCTCGACCGGTATAACACACAGATGTATGAGGTCAGGTATCACCATCAACACCTAAAGTCTCCCCACAAGACTATCCTAAGTCTTCAGTGGACAAAAGAGACAACACCAAACTTCTGGGTAAGAATGAGACTGAAACTTTGGTACTTGAGAGAAAGTTGATAGGTCAAGACAATCAACAAAACAAGACCGCTACAACAGAAACACTAACACGATCACATTCACGTAGACCATTAGTAACAACAATCACAACACACAGAGACAGCGATCAGAGAAACAATCAACACAGTTAGTCACCAACACACCACACACACACACTTGAGACAGAGAGAGAGAAAGAGACAAAGAAACAGAAACACGAGTTTCAGTCACGAATCTCAGACACAATCTCAGAGAAACAGAGAGAGAAAAACAAACACACAGACACAGAGAAAAAAATCACAGAGAAAGACACAAAAAGAAACAAAGAAATTCAGACAGACAATCAGAAGAAAAACAGAAAAGGAAAAATTAGTCTTGCTAGTCATCAGACACAGTGAGCTCAAGGTATGTGCTAGATGTTCAGCACAGTGAGCTCAGAAGTGTGCTGCTGGTTGTTGAGCACAGTGAGCTCCAACCTTTTGCTACACTTGCTGAATGCTGAATCACACTTCACTCACAATTTTATTCTGAGAGTATAAAAGCAGGGGAATTCCTTTTTCTATTGGGCAAAAAGCAGCTCCTTATATAGACAAATTAGGTGGCTATACTACTAGTTTCTCACACTTAAAGTTGTAACTTTAGTTTGATAGTACCAAGTTACACAGTATCTTTGAGCCAAAAGTAAATATTCATAACTCTAGTTGGTATAATGATGAGTCAGCAAGAGCTGTGCATGGCCCATGGGTCAGGTGATCCCTTGATGACTCAGCTAGAAAAGAGTGAGAAATGATTACATAATGTGTGAATAGATGTTTGACATCTGTGGCTGATAAACTATTTGGTAGCATAATGACATAGGGTGCGTGTTTAGCAATTTGTAAGCTTTCCCACAGGGTAACCTTATGCGAACATATTTTTTACAGTCACCTGATATGCGTGAGAATCTTTCTGAGTCATCTTCATGGCTGACTAAGCAAAACTCATCGCAGAATTAAATGTACAAAAATATTCAGTCTGCTCGTGTACAAACTCATAAAATGAAAAAAAATGCGAAAAATATTCCCTGAGCCTCAGTTTGACTTCAGATCAAGAGAAAAAAATGTTCATAGTGATTTTTGAGATATAAGACTCATAGGAAAGTATTACTGGTCCATGCAGCAAACCAGTTTGGTGCAGGTCAACAGGCGTCTGTGATATTGATCAGAGAGCTTGAGGTCAATACCAGCTGATAGAACGTACCATGAATATAATGTAATGCAAGATAAAGTAAAGTTATACGCATGTTGAAGCTGATACAACGCAAAACGAGACGATGCAATGCGATCAATATTATCTGTCACACTGTCACCTTATCTCATATTGAGTGTGATACAAACATCAAATAATCATATTGTCATCTCACAACTACATGGTTCCTACTGGGGCTCATACAAATCATACAAACTTGCATTGTGCTCTAAAACCAATACTATCTAACACCAATGGGCCCCCAAGACAACGTAGGTCACTCCGTCAATGTTCAATCAAAAGCTAAACAAATGTTAGCTATACGGCTGCGCTGCTCGTGGATGAAAATTACGAGAGCAGGCGAAGTCAGACAAGACTGAGTGAGACTGTGCATCAAGGCAAAGAGCTGAAAGAGGCAGACAGAGAGGGAATGAAAGTGTCGTTCAAAGGCAGAGAGGAGGGGAAAGTGGTCAACGGCCGGGGGGAGGGGAAAGCGGTCAATGGCCGGGGAGATCAAAGCGGCGATAGGCGGGAATGAGTGGGATTCATTGAGATTGAAGGAGGAGGTACTGTAAGTTAGGTCACAAAGTGCTGTTGTGTTGAAAGGTATGGGTTAGGGATAGATATTAGAATTAGCATTTGTGAAATTGTATCGATAATGAAACGTTACCTGAGCTGCCGTCACTGAAAATTTACTTGGTGCATCAGGCTACCTTGAATGAGAGGGAAAAAATGGGACAACAAGGATGATGACAAGGATGAGGACAACAAGGATGAGGACCAGGACAAGGACAAGGACAACAAGGACAACAAGGATGAGGACAACAAGGACAACAAGGATGACAACAAGGATGACAAGGATGACAACAAGGACAACAAGGATGAGGATGACAAGGACCAGGACCAGGACAATGACAAGGACAAGGATGACAAGGACGAGGAGGAGGATGACAATGGGGACGACAATGAGGAAGATGACAACAAGGAGGACAACAAGGATGACAACAAGGATGACAATGAGCACGAGGAGGAGGGGAAGGGGTGAGTTCGATGGTTAAGCAAAAATGCTAAAACCAGTTGCGCAGTCACTGCTGATGCCTTCGCTGGAGTTCATGTAGTTAGATAGGGTGAGGGTAGAGTAGAGAGGAAATTTAATGCTCACCTTCGTCATTGTACTCCTTGCCTAGAAGCTCGTCCTAGGGGTGAGTTCGACAGCCAAACAAAAAATGCTAAAGCCAGTTGCACAGTCACTACTGACACCTTAACTGCAGCTGGTATGGTTAGTTAGGTGAAAAAGTTGTGTCAAGAGGAGAAACAAATCAATAGTCATCAGTCTAATGACAAAAGTAGCAGTATGAGCAAGATAACAGAAACAGTAAAGGTAGCAGTAAAAGGCAGGAATTAAGAGACAATAGATACAGTTGTGATATCATCTGGAACATCATCACATTCATCCTCTGCAATAATTCTGAGAAGGGCCTCATAATCACGACCACCAGAAGTAGTTCCACTGGTGGCAGATATCAGTAAATCACTAGAGCCAGATGTCAAGAGATCTTTGTGGCTCGTGGAGCCCGTGGCACACATCAAGTTATACTCCATATCCTTTTGGGACACTGCCCAACCCTTGGTGAAGTGCAGTCGCTCTTTTTTCAGCACAAATTTGATCACCTGTAGGGCTTCCATCAAATATGGGCTGAGACGATTGCGCTTCTTTGTAAATGTGTCACTGCTGGAGGAAAATACACACTCGCATGGGACAGCAGAGGCCTGAATTGGCAGAAAGTCCATTGTGATTTTGTAGAGTGTCGGAAACATTGGTGCCGAAACCTAGTTCACCATCAATGCCCAGTTATCAACAAAACCTGCAATAGAGGAATAGGACTCTTACCATCCAAAAAAAAGCAGATCTGTTCCTGTAGGGCTAAGAATACCTGTGCTGTATGCATTGAACTTGTCATTGACTGATTGGGGGCCATCCTGGTGACATGGCAGTATATCTATCTCAGGAAGTCCATAGATGGTTGATCCTAGCGTTGCAGGGCATGGCTGATGGATCAACTGATCAGACTGTGTGGAAACATTTGTTGATCTCTTGTTCCACATCTGTGGGATATATCAGTCAAAAGTTTGACTGTTATTACCAGGCAGACATACCAGTTTGAGAATATAGGATTTTGCCTCTGTGATTTGTGCGACTGGCCAATGTTCGTTCATCCATGATAGACGTCTTGTGGGGTCGATGACTATATACAATCATGAGAATTCACCTTATAGAAACATACACAACTGACACATTGCAACAGCATATGCTCCTGTGAGGCTCATTCGGTCATCATACTTAGCTGCCCATGATAAACCTATGGCAGCCAAAGGTGCACAGTGTGGGACAAGGTCAGCCATGAGCTTCCATCTTTCAATCAACCCTTCGAAGGCTGGAATGGCACTGCCTAGCAGAGGACTGGTTTCACTGGACATGCATTGTTGAGCATGGTGCAGTGCCTAATGTAGAACAGTAAATGAGTTATAAACTTCAGACATCTTAAAACATACCTCCAGGATAACCTCAAGATCCTGCAGGACTTGCCAATCCATGGGGGTCAATTTATAACAGACTATGTTGCATTGAGCAGGAAGGTCGATCCAATGGTCGATAGCCTGGACAACCATTAGGCTGCATGAAATTCTAATAAGATGAAATGTTACCTGTCGTAGGATCCTCAAATGATTGAACATGATATATGTTGAATCCCAACGAGTAGGCTCGTCACACAGCAATTCAACTATTGGCAGGGCCATATGCTCGCCCTTGTCGTCTACAAACCATCTCTCTGCATTGCCAGAAGTAATGGCGGCTCGAAAGCTATCACGATGCTGGCCTGATACGCGGATCACACGGACAATATCTCTAGCCCGATTGATGACATTATTTTGCAGAGCCTTGACATACTCCACCTTATTGAAGGTGTAAGGGCCAGCTACGAAAGTGTCAGCCAAATCTGAAAAGTCTGCAGTAGAGTGCTTATTGAGGATGTGTTGGACGCATATATTTACTATATGCGGAAAACATGGGATGCGGTAATCGACCACGTCGAATTCAATCCCATCTTTCTGCAATAGTTGTGAGAGTTCATCCATCGTGGTCCTGTTGTTGCTGGCATTGTCCAAGGTAGAGTGTCCGATCTGGACAAAGTCAGAGTATGCAATGAAGTACAATAAAACACCAACATTATGTTTCACTTCAGCGCAATCAATCAGCTCTAATATCTTCGAAGCGAGTGCCATCCCTGTGTGACTACCAGGGATATGATGAAAGGCGATGAGAGCAGCCTTCAAAACAAGTGTTTCTTTCTCACTTTCTTTGGCAATCCAATGTGCGGTCACAGCAAGAAAGGGACAGAGCTTAGAATCAGACCATATGTCAGATGTAAATGAAATTCATCCTTGAGCAGCCTGCAAGATATGAACATACTATATGTAATCGATAGCTGTACACTTACAGCAAGGTCACATTTGATAGCTGCAAAGTATTCATCCCATGCATTGATAATTAATTGCCGAAATTTTGTACGATGAGGGATATCGAAATCCTTGATATCTTGACGTAAGAGGCAGAGCAGCCGACGAAACTCTGGACACTCAACAACACTTATTGCCTAGAGATGGCAGTTAATGAGATTACATAGAAAATAGATAGTACTCACTTAGTTGTCAGCTACGATAAACTTCACAATATGTTTATGCATCTCCTCGATGGAGAATTTTGGTAAGTCATGATCTGAAGATGCTGACTTGCCAACACTGGGCTGTGAACCGCTAAGTCTGAGATTTGGGGGAGGGCCAAGCATCTCGATTGTGCATGTAAGATCTTTGAGTCATTCCAGCATCTGGGTGAAGGTCCAGCCTTCATTGAGGCGATCCCCAACAGGATGTATGCCAATTGGCCATTGCTGCTTCTCGGATTCCTGGAGGTAGAGTTCGATATGGACTTTATATATGTGGGAACGAAGAGGGGTATTGCTCGTAGATGAACCGTAAATAGTTAGTGGACAGGATGAGTCAATCTTATTTAAATCCCTGGTAAAGGTGGTGAGAAAGAACATAGAAGACCCCCAGATGTGTTACTTATTCGCATGGAATGCAAATGCACTCGCCAGTGTCCGAGTTCTTCCTAAAGAAAAACTGGACATCAGAAGTAGACTTAAGGCCTCTTTTTCGTGGCAAAGGGATCAGTGAGGAGAGTACTAGTCATTGTCTGTAGTGGGCTCGGGTGTGTGTGGGCGTTGACTATGACTTCAGGTGGGTCATCTTCATCTTCACCGCTGCTGACATTATTGAGGTCGATCCACTTGCCATTGTCCAGATGAGTAGCTGTGTTGTCCTGCCTAAATCTCTGAGGAAGCTGCCATTGTCTCCTAGGGCGGTGAAGAGCAGTAGCAATTGCAGCAGCTGCAGTGGTAGTTGCAGCAGCAGCAGGAATGACAGGAATGGGAGTGGGAGCAGCAGGAGGGAGAGCAGAAGGAGCAGGGGCGACAGGCTCAGGAGCAGCTTCAACCTGGGGAATTTTAGTGTTTTGTCGACAACGGCCACGATGGTTCATGTTAGTAGCAGTAGTGCTGGAGATATAACAAGAGACTTGCCTATGTAGTATATATACCTTTGTCCTGGGTCTCCCCAGGAAAATACCGATGTGTACGATGGTATGGAATCACCTGATCCTTAGCGTTGCAGGGTCTAAACATGATGGTTAATGGTGATACATAATGAAAAGGACATACACATACATTTTGCTTAGCAACTCTCCATAGCATCACAACTTGCCCCTACTGTATCGGTCAGATCACAGTGACCGGCTCTTGGATGTAGGTGGGGATCTCCATGAGGAGAACATGAGGGTTGAATCCTGGGCGATGTAGAGATACAACAATTGCTGGACACTACACGAAGTAAGTGTTTAGCAATATAAAAAAGTGTTGTGATCGTGCACAGCCTAGTCTGCTATACTTGCAAGACAAGTGCATTTGACCCGAGGGGTTAGCTATTTGGAATGGTCTGTAGTTAGTGAAACAATAAATGGTCAAAAGTCCAAGTGCGAGAAACAAAGTCCAAGGGTATATCTATGATGTCTGATGCCAAAGTGTCAGGTCCGATGTTTTCAGGTTTCAGGTTAGCGGGTTTCGGGTTTGGGTTTAGCGGGTTAGCGGGAATGGCGATAGCAAACATCGGGAAAGCGAGTGGTATGCGGATTAACAATAATGATGGGTGTTTTGGATAGAAAGAGCAGTAATATTCGCAATGTCAACTAAGAACTATGAAATATCGGGTTTGACCACTAAGTATCAGGAAACGGCTCCCTACTACTTGGATAATGAAAATACTCGTAGTCAGTCCAATATATATGTAAGTCCATAGAAATCCGGAACCCTATAGGCGAAAGTAGTGGCTGACAATTTCGGGTCCAAAGTACATGTAAACTAACATGAGGCACTGCGGATGATGGGAAAACATGTAATAGCACTTGCTATGACATGAGTAATGTGTGAAATAATCAACTATGCACCTAGTGGGGCTAGCAAGACAGGACGGGACATGGATAGGACAAGTGCATGGGAAAATATCGGGTCTGATGCGGCCGAAATGTCAGGTCTGCTAGTCAAAGTGTCGGGTTTGTGTTGGGTTGTGCGGGTTACATTGGATAGTGACGGGCATTGAACATGTATCGGGAAATCAGTGAATATGAGCCTAGCGTGAGCTCAAGTGCTACACCAGACTTCATTCTGAAATTCAGGGCACATACTTGGGTAAGGGGCACAGCACATGAGCTGAAGCCAAGCCCCTCGGAATCAGTCCTACCCTTTGTGCACGGTTTTAACACAGGGTCAGAATTTCAACAAGTCACAGCTCATCTCAGAAATACATGCCTAGCACAATGAGAGCCCCTATACTGAATGGAACAAATTCACCAATGATACCTATTGCCTTCACTCCAGGTACCAAATTCAAGATGTCAAAGAGCAAGAGCGATAGAATGCAAAGTACCCTTGTATCTGTCACTGCTCCAATCTTATGCCTGAACTCAAGGAATGGCAGAGCAATAAAGGACAATAGTCTGCCGGTCATGTAGAGCTCCAGAATCATGAACATTGCGGACATGGTCAAGGCTGTAGGAAGGTAGCTTCATTGTAACATTAGACAGAGATGCCACATCAGTAAAACACAAATTTCTCCCAGATAATGCCTATTTTGACAGTTTCACACAGTTGCCCACAGACCCTCACAGAGCAGACAGCGCTCACATAAGGCATATAAGCACAGACAGGTAATTCACACAGTTCCAACAGGATGTATAGCTATCATAGTTATGCTGTTCCAGTTGAGCGACAAATGCCAGTACAAATAAACTTGTACTACTAGATACTACCAGTGCGAATCATTCTGTTAAAAAATCAATTGAATATACACAATGATGCATGATGTACTTGGTATGATACAAAAAAATAGTGCATGACTACGAAATACACATGTCCCAATGTCAATCCAACTGGATAGTAATGTTTTGACTGGTGGCAGCCTGTGACTCAATGTGAGAACCTGTAGCTAGTCAACTATAGCACCATGAATGTCAATGTATCCAGAGACTTATTGTATAAAGCATGGGGAAATGCATGATGAGAAAGACCTTGTTTTTAAAAGGCAATCTGCATATACCCCAATCCAACATCTGCCTTGTCCAGTTTGCGCCTGGATATACTGGATTTAAATTTTGATAAATTGGCCAGAACTTCATGCTTGTGGACCATGCAATCAGCCAGTGATTTCTCGGGTCTGAATACCTCTCATCTGGCTCTCATGATGACATGCACCAAACTTGTTTTGTGCATAGTCATGGCTACTTTTGAGCTTTGATGTTCTCTGTTTTACTCTATGAAATTGCTAAGAATTTTCTATAAACACATTATGATTGATTTGAGTAATTTTCAGACAAACCCATAATGCTACATAATAATTCAATTAACACTTATCCAGTTTAAAGATAAGTTCCAAACATACCACAACACATTACTCAGCATTCTCTCACAATTCTTATGATTGTTTTTTACAAGTCTTCACATGTTTTTGTATGTTCTGAAACATATTTACGGTAACATCCCAACATTTTGACAGTTCATGTGTGATCAATGGCTTAGTCAGATGAAATGGATTAGTAAGATGAGATGGATTAGTCAGGAAACTGAAGGAAGAAAGTTAATAGATGGGAATATTTGAGAAGTGAACAAGTCATCATGGGACATTTCAAGCATGACTCAGTGAGTCATTATGAGTCATTTTTCTGTCTCAGTCACTATGAGTCATATTTCCTTAATTAGATAGTTACACAGTGTTAAGAACGTGCTCAAGGGTCGTATCTGAAGGGCTTGGCTTCAGCTTGTGCACTGCACCCCTTACCCGAGTATGTGCCCCTAACTTCCGAGGGCTAATGGACAACATCCGGAGTCCGATGCGCGGGAACTCCGGCAGACATTCAGGAACAAGTGATAAGACTAATCCAGACAATGTCCAAACTAGAAAGGAAACAGCGGAGGACTACCAAAGGTAGAGGTGGAGGTGGTAAGTCAATAGGAGATCGCCTCTTGGACCCGAACCAAGTGGCACCCTGACAAGGACCCCGAAAAAACTTTGTCAACACCGCGCTCAACAGCGCCAACAGCGCCAACAGGCGCTCTTCCGTTCCGAGCGGATCATTTTCATTTTAGTTCTTATTCCAAATACTACTAACTTTAGATATCATCACCCATGACTGGCCCTCGCAGAAGTGTCAGTGTCGGCGCCAACTCTACGACATCATCCCGCACAACCTCTCCGACATATGGCCTAAACACCCGTAGAACGACTAGGACTAATACCTCCCAGGAAAATATAGAAGCATTGCCAAACAAGGTTAAGGACTCGACAACTGGCAAAGCATTCCTGGAGTCGAAACTACTCTGCCATGTGGGAGAACCGTTTACGTTACCCCACCTAATCTTGGCTCTCTTCCAAGTCACCCAGATGTCCAGCACTACGCCGGTTCACGTCACCTCGGCTATACGTGCTGTAGCATTCATAATGAAAGAGCACGCTGCAAGCGAAATCGCTGAACTGGCCGCAAAACAAATCACTGACAACCTCACAGCCAAATTAGTAGACCACGTGGTAGCGGCAATATCTCCCCAAGTAGCACTCATCCACGACGCCTCACAAACCCTCAATGCCACCATCGAAGACTCGACAAGACTACACACCTCCATCGGCAGAGAAAGAGCTGAAAAAGAAGACAACGTCAAGACGGCAGCAGACCGGATCGAGGAAGCAGCGGATGCACTATACGACTCAGTAGAGACGTATCAGAAAGCTTTACAAATACTAACCCCCTCACTAGACGCTACGCAGGAGAAAATTGACCTACTTCATTCACAGATATCGAAAAACCCACCTGAGACTCAGCAAGCTCCACGTCCCACCTACAGCTCGGTGGTAGCGGCACAACTTCCGCCAATGGTAGACCAAGCCATCAGCAGAGCGGCAATTCGAGCTCGACAAGTCCTGCTGGACCCAAGGCCAGGCGAACAGTTATTCCCGCAGAATACATCCAACCAGGACATCGCCAACAAACTCAAGAATGCCCTCACAGCAGTACGAAACGACTCAACCCCGCCAGGCACTATTCGCTCAGTCTCCACATTACGCAATGGGGGCATCATAGTAGAACTAGAAAACGAAACACTAGCCTCCTGGTTCAATTCCCCCAATGGTAAAGCTGCGATAGAAAGCCAACTAGACACCTCAGTAGTCGTTCCGCCAACATCTTTACACCCTAGTCCTAGAATACTTACCTACCATCACGCAGATCGACAGAGACGGTTTTCTCAGGGACATCGAACAAGAGAACTATCTTCCAGACGCAACTCTCGCCTCAATTCGTTGGATAAAACCCCCGCAGAAACGTTCCGCAGGCCAACGTAAAGCATTTGCGCTCCTACTAGTATCGAACATCCACGTCGCCAACAACATCATTCGGGAGGGATTATGTGTCGAAAGTGAAAGGATTAACGTGCGGAAAGACAAGAAAGAACCACTTCGCTGCGCTAAGTGCCAAAAATTCAATCACATAGCTAAGAACTGCTCCTCCCCCCAGGACGTATGCGGTACATGCGGAGAACAACACCGCACAGCCAACTGCAACGCATACCGAACTAATCGCTGTGTTAATTGTCGCAACCAAAGCCACGCCAGCTGGAGCAGATCTTGCCCCGAATTCGTCAAATGCCGCAAAGAAATAGACGAGAGGTTTCCGGAAAATCGCATGCCTTACTTCCCATCAGAACATGCATGGACCCACGTAGCGCATCCCCTCGTCCCTCAAAAACGCCTACTCCACCCTCGCCGTCTATACGCCACTCTCAGGAGCCTGTCCCAAGCCAATACTATCAAACCACCATCCCATTCTCTCGCTCAACTCCCCGCGAAAGTTCACCTCAACGCCCCCAAGATAATGAAATCCATAAACTAATTGCCTCCGCCTCCCCTTTCTATCCTCCTACTCGCGACTCTACTGATAGCATCCCCCCTAGCTCCCCACCTCATGCCTGAACACACCAACCTCCAGAACGATAGACTACGTATTTGGCAACAAAATCTCAACACGTCAATGGTCGCTCAAGCTTCGCTTCTCAACAACTCAGCTACCGCCAAAGACTGGGACTTAATACTAATCCAAGAACCATATATAAACTTCCTTCATAACACGAACGCCAACCACCGTTGGCACGTCCTATACCCATCTAAACATCGCACTAATCCCCAACAGCGTTCTCGCGCGGTAACGCTTGTAAATACATCAATCAATACTAACACATGGAAACAGATACCCTTTCCCTCATCGGACGTTGTCATCCTTCAACTCTCAAGCCAAAACGGTCTCTGTACCATCTTCAACGTATATAATGATTGTAATAACCAAGACACACTAACGGCTCTGGACTCCTTTCTAGAAACCAACATCGCGACAATCCGACCTACCGAGAACGACAACATGTTATGGATGGGAGATTTTAACCGACACCATCCGTTATGGGAGGAAACACGTAACCGTCACCTGTTCAATTACGCCTGCGGCCAGCCCACTCATCGACTTAATCGCCAACTACGGCATGGTCCAACTGCTTCCCTGTGGCATACCTACCCTCCAAGCCTCAAACTCCGGCAACTGGACTAGACCAGATAACGTACTGGGCACGGAGCTAATTGTGGAAACAGTGGTATCCTGTGACACGGACCCAGGGCAACGAGGCCCTCGCACGGACCACGTACCCATCCTCCTCACCCTAGAACTGAACACGCCAAGGACCGACGCCGAACCCAGAAGGAATTGGAGGGAAGTTGATTGGGAGAAATTCGACAAACACCTACGAGACTCACTCGAACAATTCCCCCCGGCACCTCTCGCGTCTGAGGAAGAATTTCAGCAAGCAGCACGCAGACTCACCAATGCCATCACGGATGCCATGGATGCCAAGGTCCCCATCTCCAAACCATGTCCACACTCCAAACGTTGGTGGACGAAAGACCTCTCCAAACTTCGCCGTCAAGTGACGGATGCCAGCCGGCTAGCGTACCGTCTGCGAGGACTGCCGGATCACGAATGTCACGCGTCGCTCAAGACACTTAAGAACCGATACGCCGAACAGATCGAAACCACCAAACGCCAACACTGGATTGAGTGGCTGGAAAATATAGAAGGTAATGATATATGGACCGCTAACAAATATGTTTCCTCAGAATCCTCCGACGGCGGGAAAACCAGGATCCCTACCCTCACCACACGAAGACCTGACGGCACCCCCCTCGAAGCTTCCACCAACCAGGAAAAGAGCACCGTACTAGCTGAGTCATTCTTTCCGCCACCCCCAGTTGACAATTTGATCCCCCCAGACGTTATCTACCCTGACCCGGTATCTCCACACATCCCGTTCTCCCAACATGAAGTCACTCGCGCCATCAGCAAGTTAAATGGTTACAAGGCACCCGGACCGGACAATATATGTAATATAGTATATAAACGTTGTACTAACACTCTAGCACCATACCTAACACACCTCTTCAACGCGGCCTTCACGTACCGAACGTTCTACGAACCGTGGAAGCGCTTCACCACAGTAGTACTCCGGAAGCCGGGAAAACCCAATTATTCAATCCCCAAAGCGTTTCGCCCTATCGCCTTACTGAATACCTTAGGGAAACTTCTCACCGCAGTAGTAGCTGAGCGTCTAACCTTCACGCTGGAACGTCACCATCTACTCCCGCACACCCATTTCGGCGGCAGACCAGGACGCTCAACAACGGACTCTCTACATCTACTCGAAGAAACGGTCAAAAACACCTGGAGATCGCATAAGGTAGTATCTGCCCTATTCCTAGATATCGAGGGAGCGTTTCCCAACGCGGTCACCAGTAGACTAATCCACAATATGCGTATGCGACGCATACCAAGAGAAGTAGTTGAATTCACGGAACACTTACTAACTCAACTGACAGACTCAGTTACGATTTGACGGGTTCACTTCAGACTGGATCCCCATCAACAACGGCATAGGCCAGGGGGACCCTCTTTCTATGATACTCTATATTATCTACAGCTCTGACCTAGTTGAAGTAGCGAAGAAACGAAACGGCCGCGAAACGCTCAAAGAGCTCACTCTGGCATTTGTGGATGATACGGCATTTATTGCTATCGGTAACTCATTCGAAGACACCCATCAAACTGTTAGCGGACATGCTCGAACGGCCAGGGGGAGGATACGACTGGTCCCGTACTCACAACTCTAAGTTCGAAACTAATAAATTTGCTTTATAGATTTTTCGATGAATCGTCAGCGAGCACGTCCCGACCTACACATCCGAGGCATAACCATTCATCCGACTCCCACCCACAGATTCCTTGGGGTAATCATAGACCAAGAGTTACGTTGGAACGCACAGGTCGACCATGCGGTAGCCAAGGGGACAACCTACGTATTTCAGCTACGCAGGCTATCCTCAACAGCCAAAAGCCTCCCCTACGACTCATGCGCCAACTCTACATGGCAGTCGCCATACCCAAGATGCTCTACGCGGCGGACCTATGGTTCACACCAACGTATCGCGATGGCACGGATCAACTGCAACGCGGATCAATCAAGGTAGCAAGAAAACTCTCTCGCGTTCACGTATTGCGGCAAATCGCAATAACCGGAGCTTTACGGACTACAGCCACTGATGTATTAGAAGCACATGCTAACTTACTCCCTATATCCCTTCTCCTACAGAACATATGCCACAGAGCAATCGTACGTATAGCCACTCACCCCAACTCCCATCCTCTGTATATCCCAATCCATCGAGCAGCCAAACGTTACGTGCAATCGCACCACTCATCGCTTCACCGCCTCACACGCCAATTCCGCATTGACCCGCAAGAAATTGAGACCCTATCCCCGATCGCAAATCCCCAACCTCCTCCAACAAACACAAGGTACGGATCACCTCCTCCAAAACTCAAGCAATAGAAGACCACGCAGCAAACAACGACGGTATCCAAGTATACACGGACGGGTCAGGACACGACGATAAGATAGGTGCAGCAGCCATTTTGTTCAGAGCTGGCCGTCGCCCACGCAAACTTTTATTTCATCTAGGTACCAAAGACGAACATACTGTGTTCGAAGCAGAAGCAGTTGGACTACACTTGCAGCGGAACTCATAGCTACCGAAGAAAACATCTCCTTCCCCATCTCAATCTTCGTGGACAACCAGGCGGTAATCCAATCCGGTGAGAACCTCTACTCGAAACCAGGCTCATATTTGATCGACCGCTTCTGTAACAGAATGAACCGCCTAGCGAAGACACACGAAGATTTCGACATCACCCTCCATTGGATACCCGGCCATGCGGACATTCATGGCAACGAGGAAGTAGACAAATGCGCAAAGAAGGCCGCAGAAGGACACCGCAATAACAGCCCACAGGAATCCCTCCCGGAATATCTAAGATACGGCACACTCCCGCTCAGCGTATCGGCACTTAAGGAAGCCCATCACAAAGCCCACTCACGCCCGCTGGGTGAGGACTCTGGAGCAAATCGCCCAGATATGAACGCATCAACCGTATCAACACCAAAATCCTGCAACGCGCTTTCATTAAGTTAATGACGACCTTCCCCAAACGACTCACCGGCCTGTACATAGTGTTACGCACACAACACATCCCCCTCCATAAGTACCTGCATCGCATAGGAAAGGAACGCTCACCTCACTGCCCTCACTGCCCGGGAACCGACGAAACAGTCCCCCATCTCCTCCTAGACTGCCCCCCAATATCGCCATGAACGTCACGCAATGATCACAGCCCTAGGCCGCGAAGCCACCTCTGTCGCGTTTCTCCTCTCAGACCCCAGCTGCAACGTCGCACCTAGTGCGCTACATCAACACCACCGGAAGATTCAAAAATACGATAGGTGTGATCCCGTTACCTCACGAGCCAACAGCCTGATACAGCACATATTGTAGATCCAACCTGTAAACACTAATGCGCCTCTCACCATCATGTACTAACACCATGTACAACACCCTCAACTCACTCACCCACTCGCCTACACGGAATCAAGCATCCACAGCAGCACAAGACATACGGACCCAGAATAGTCAGATCAGCCCAAAGACTATCCAAAATCCCTATACAAATGCCCACCTGACTCCTGTACTAGATCGCCTCGAGCGACCGAGTATGTGTTTAGATTATGTCACGATTAGTACATCAGCACGAAGAGCACCTATAAATCCCCCCACCAGAGTGGCGCGTCTAAAACGGCCGGCGGGAACGGCGGAACTGGCAGGGGTACGCCCTATGTCAGGGCATTCGCGCACTCAGGGACGCAAATAGGGACACCGGGGGGTCCCTTAGATTAGAAAGTAGTGTCCTACATAGAGTACAACTCTGCAAAGGACATAAATTGGATTCAAAAAAAAAAAAAAAAAAAAACTGTTGGAACGAACCAACGGTAAGAATACAACGTGCGGGAATCTGCAGTCAGAAGGAAAAGAAAGAGGAAAGCCACATTGGTGGCACGAGTCAGACCGAGTCATAGGTGCGGGACCACATTGGTGGTCGAGTCAGGGGAAGAACGTGCATGCACGCGCATAGAGGCGGGCGATGCGAGGGACAGGAATGGTCCCGAGGATCTGTCAACGGAAAGTCGGTAAAGGAGGACGAGCCGGTAGATGGTGAGGGCGAGGATGAAGGGAAAATGATAGGGGGCCATGTGACCGATGTTACTTGTAACAATTGGTTCCTTTGTAGTTTCGCTCTCCTTCTCAATCAGTGAGGATGGTGGAGGTGCTGGGCCCTCCTTTGATTGTCTCTCAACGAGACATTTCATTCGACTCCAATGGTCTGGCAATCTGGGAAATACACTCTATGTGCTCCCATTTCGGCATCAACCCGATCCAATGACCTTTGTGTGCCCGCATGTCCAATTTTGTGCTGGTTGGGGTCATGCACCCATACCTTAATGCCCCATACTGGTAGGTCTTTCATATTTGGCTTCTTCCCATAGAGCATCTCATATGGTGTTTTGCCCTCTAACGCT
>NW_024541394.1:0-65217 GCF_016758755.1 Suillus discolor | reverse complement strand
TTTTGATCTATTGTAACAGTCGCTCACAACACACGATACCCTATGGCGAGGTGCAAAGTGAATACGATCATGCTTCATCTGCACGCAAGCAATGAACCTCAGCGCCCTGCATACTACCAAAAACTCGTGAACGACGTTGTTGAGCACATGGCGCTTTTGCCCGGCAGAGGAATGCCTCGCTTGGATGGCTACCTGCGAGCTGTGCTCGATACCAACAAGGCTTCGAGCGGTCTTGTCAAACTTGTTCACAAGACGAGGCAATCTACTCAAACTTCGTTGGTGCGACAACTGGTTTATGAAAAGGCTAGTGACATTCCCTATCTTCTTTCTTTGCATATGGTTGCTGTACAGTCTATGCTGAGGGCGGAGGCAGCTGCCTTCGTGCCTCGCATGCAGCGTCCTAAAGATGGTGTAGAGATTCATCCGGCCGAGAAGGAGAACTTAAATCTGGTTCCCCAGGAGGCGGATAGAGAGGAAGTAATGGAGAAAGAAGTTTCAGTGATTGTTGATTCTGAGGCCACTGATGACATGGAAGATATGGACGAAGCGGTCACATCTCTCACATCCCTCGACCTTGTGCCAGACGAGTCTCTTCGCTCCAACGGGCCATCGGAAGAGCAGGCCTTGGCAGCTCGCACGATTCAGTATGCATATCGATATCACGTTTGGCGACGTTCAGGCTCTGCTGTAGATGCACAACTCCATGCGATATCCACGACATGCCTCATGGAGATGCAGTCCTCTAAATGGCGTCCAAGTTATTATCGTCTTCTTTTCCTCGGACCATTGCCCCACCTTCTGGCTGGAACAAGGCATTGTGCTAACTCATGCTGCCAAAATAAAGACGAAAGACCCTTTCAACACCGAGTCTCATGAAAAGCTTGAGGAGTTGGGCAGGCCGAGAAGCGAGATCACGTCAGTCAAGACTTACCCAGCGTCATGCAATGATTGATGTGCAGTCTTGTTTAGGTTGCTCCTAAAAAAGGCATGCAATTGCGCGGTAAGCTAGAGCCTTCTTCACCAGATCATCATACCCGGGACATCGACGCTCTCAAATGCGCGGTGTTAGAGGTCGGACAATTTATTTAGAAAATTCCCGGCAGCACGATGGATATGCAAACTAAGTTCCAGATGGCTTATAAGGGAATCGTTGCAGAGAAGAAACTATTTCACGTGCGAAATGAGAGACCTGTTCTCAACGTCGAGGACCTAGATCCCATTGTTTGAAGACGGTAAATATTTGTTACCAAATTCCGTGACATGCTTGGTCTTAGTTTCCTGTAGTAGTCGTTCTTTCTTTATTATCTCCAACTTGCAAATAGGACCACTAGGCATCTCCATAATTTACCGGCGCCAACTTGCGAGTCCCGACATCAAAATTCAATCTTCAATCTTCAACTTGTCTTCAACACTACAAATTCTGAAAATACACAAGCGATGTGAACAATGCAAGATAACAAGACAGCATGACATCTAGTACATAAAATCGACAGTTTCAGACCTGGGACTGAGATGACCCTGTAACTTCGATGAGGCGTTCCTTTGTGCGTAGGTCAGGTGCCGAATACACGAAAATCACTAAAAACACACCTGTGCAAGTTTCTGCCCTTCGAATAACATAAGGAGACAGGACCGCAAGCCCTTCAAACACCATTGCCTTTCAAGCCAGAAGAGGAGGTGGCGATCCCAGAAGACCTTGAATGCACAGTTGAGCCGGTGGTCCGTTGGATTCGGAGCTCGCGAGAGATGGAAGACCCAGTTTTGACATGCATACTTCAAGGCGTCCGAAGATAATCGACTTTGATCCCGTGCTTCGTTTGCGAAAATCGTGAACGCGGTCATAGTATGAATGACCTCGATGTCTGGACAATCTTGTAGGGATGCAGAGGTAGAATGATCATGGGGCCTTAATGACAGGAATGCCGGAAACATCAAAAATCTGGTAAGCTCTTAAACTCCTGGATTACTCGAAAAGCTGGCGGGAAAGGCAATCGTGGGATGATTGCACACTCATTGATTGTTTCCAATGTGCTCGAAAAGTCTTCCATTGTCATCCAGACAGACGCCGTAGGAGTCAACTGCCATGCTTGACCATGGGGGGTCTGTAGCCACTCTCGTCCACTCTCGGTCTGCAGCCACTCTCGTCCACCCATGGTCGGCAGCCACTCTCGTCCGCTCTGGCTCAGCAACCACTCTTGCCCACTTTTTGTCTGTAGCCATTCTTGGCCATGTCCAGTCTGCAGCCCACCTGGGGTCCGCAGCCACTCTCGTCCGCCCAAAGTATCCAGCCATTTTTGCCCTCCTAGGGTCGGGAGCCAATCTTGCCCACTCTGAATCAGTAGCCACTCTTGCCCACTCTGGGTTAGGAGCCATTCTCGCCCGTAAATGGTGTCCAGCCATGCATGCCCGATTGGAGTCTGCAATTCATTTAGAGTCTGTAGGCGGTCGTACCCACTCCGGGTGTCAAGCCACTCAATCCCACTTTGTGTCTCCAGCCACGGCATCCCGTGCTGTGTTTTCAGCCACTCCCTCGCGCTTGGTGTTTCCAGCCACACCATCCCATGTCGTGTTTTTAGCCACTCCCTCCCGCTATGTGTCTCCAGCCACTCCCTCCCGTTGGGTGTCTCCACCCACCCCCTCGCGCTGGGTGTCTCCAGCCACTCCCTCCCATTGAGTGTCTCCAGCCACTTCCTCGCGCTGGGTGTTACCAGCCACTCCCTCCCATTGAGTGTCTCAATCCACTCCTTCGCGCTGGGTGTCTCCAACCACTCCCTCCCATTGAGTGTCTCAATCCACTCCTTCGCGCTGGGTGTCTCCAACCACTCCCTCCCGTTGAGTGTCTCCATCCACTCCCTCGCGCTGGCTGTCTCCAGCCACTCCTTCCCCCTGGGTGTCTCCAGCCACTGCCTCCCGCTGCGTGTTTGCAGCCGCTCCCTCGCGCTGGGTGACTTCAGCCACTCCCCCCCGCTTGGTGACTTCAGCCACTCCCTCCCGCTGAGTGACTTCAGCCACTCCCTCCCACTGGGTGTCGCCAGCCACACCATCGCGCTGGGTATCTCCAGCCACTCCCTCCCACTGGGTGTCTCCAGCCACTCCCTCCCGCTGGGTGTCTCCAGCCACTTCCTCCCGTTGGGTGTCTCCAGCCACTTCCTCCCGCTGGGTGTCGCTAGCCACTTCCTCGCGCTGGGTGTCTCCAGCCACTCCCTCCCGTTGAGTGTCTCCAGCCACTTCCTCGCGCTGGGTGTTACCAGCCACACCCTCCCATTGAGTGTCTCCAACCACTTCCTCCCACTGTGTGTCTCTATCCACTCCCTCCCGCTGTGTGTCTCCAGCCACTCCCTCGCGTTGTGTGTCTCCAGCCACTTCCTCCCGCTGTGTGTTTCTATCCACTCCCTCCCGCTGTGTGTCTTCAGCCACTCCCTCGCACTCGGAGTCTGTAACCACTCTCGTCCAGGCATGGTCTGCAGCCACTCACCATGTGTTTGCAGCCATTCTCGTCCACTCAGGGTCTGTAGCCATTCTTGGCCGCTCTGAGTTTGCAGCCACTCTCGTCCCCTCTGGGTCTGCAGCCATTCTCGGCCACTCGGGGTCTGTTGCAGCCACAATTGTCCGGTCGGGGTCTGAAGCCACTCTTCCCCACGTCGGCTCTGCAGCCACTCTCCTCCAGTTTCGGTCTGCAGCCACTCCCCCCCTTCCTGCGTCCGCAACCATTTTTGCCCTGTCTTGGTCTGCAGCCAGCCTTGCCCATTGATGGTCTCCAGCGAAGTTTTCCCGCTCCACATCTCCAATGGTATATACTCGCCAGAGTCTCCAGCGACTTGTCCCCGTCTTTGAGTCCACAGCCACCCTGGCCCACTCTGCAGCCACCCTCGCCCTCTCTCTTTCTGCAACCAAGTGTGTCCCACGTGGGTCTGCAACCAATCCCTCCCGGCCTGGGTCTGCAGCCAGTCTTCCCCCTTCGGTGTCTGCAAATAGTCTTCCCCACATTGGGTCTGCAGCCACGCACGTCCATCCAAAGTCCCTAACCAGGACCGCAAACCCGACCCGCGAGCTCCCCGAAGCCATAACAGTCCCATGAGAACTGTCAGCGGCTCTGGTGGCTCAACGATGAAGGCTAACGATTGTTGCAAGTTTCGGGGGTCATGGGGTTGCATAGCCTGATTCTGTGACTTCAATTCTAAGAGCGCATCCATGAGAGCAGTGTGTTCTGGAATGTCTTCAATCATCAAGCGGAAAGACGAATACGCTAGCAGGGAATGTGGTAGGATGGGTTGTAATCCAGGGAGGCTGCAGTTCGAGGAGTTTGAAGCGTAGTCTCGAATGGACGAGTGGTAGATATTCACGGGATGGCTGCTGTCAGCGGGGATATCCATGAAAGAACGTAGCTGTTTCAGCGTGGTCGCGACATCGCTGCCTTGACCAGGACCAAGGAGCTTCGAAATCTGTGAGATTGGCAGAGGGTCTGCGAGGGCAGCAACAATGGACAAGTGCTGGTATGCCCGATTGGGGTCCGAACAGGTGGAGAGGATGCGGTTGTATAGCTCGTGCACTTCCGTCCCAGGTAGCAGTTCATTGGTCAGCTCAAGCATTAGCTTAAGGCGATCCCGGGGGTCATTATATCCGTCATCGACGAACTTCATCATTGTAGATGCCACGATGAAACGTCTGCCAGCTCGGTTCGCCAGCCGCGTAAGTTTATCCGCAGTGGGCTGAGGGAAATCAGGATGGCGATTTCGCAACTCCGTGAAGGAATGCTGCAAGAATGTACAGATGTCATTGTCCACATCTTCGCCGTCTAATGAAATGGTGCCAGCAACGCCCTCCCCAGAAGTGTTCACCGGTATCTCGTACACTAGCGTGCGCATCTCTTCTTTTTGAATGGCTTTGCGGATATGTTCCTCCAAGCGACTGGTGAGCAGAATGTGGAACACGGGAAGTTCAGGATCACGAAGAGCTTCACCGAGGAGTGAGATCAGATCGGCGACCATTTCAGGTGTTTCAGGTTGACATTCATCGAGGGCATCAACAACAAACACCGGAGGCGGACACTCGCGCAGCCTGAATTGCAGGTGCCAGAGAGGTCGACGAAATAACGCCATCATTTGGTCGCGAAGAGACTCGCTGGAGTCTAGAACCGCAGGAGTCTTGCGGATAGCTTCGTTCACGTCCTTCTCAACGCTGGGAAAATTGCTCGCAAGCTGGTAAGCAAGGGTCGCAAAGAAATGACCGGTCGTGCTGCGTTTCGTGTGCTTGCGCGAGAAAAAGAATGTTCCCGCGAGCCTTGTTTCAATATTCGTCTCCTCTATCACCTTCAAACCTTTCATTCTCTCGGCCACAGTGAACGCCACGGCAGACTTTCCGACGCCCGCCGTGCCATGCAGCCAAATGATCTGACTCTTCTCTCGCTTGTCCAACAATCCGCAGATGAATGTGAGAAGGTCCACTCGGGTCCCTTTCAAACATTTCGGATGGGGCTGGCGTTCAGGGGAGTCATATTTAGCACCCAGGACAGCGACCTGGGACAGCTTCTCCCAAATTCCTTCTGTCATTGCTAGAAGGTCTGTCAGTCGGGTCAGAGAGCGAGAGAGGTGATAAGGGAAGGATGTATTTACATCGAACTCAGTCGCTTATCGACGTTGATGTGAGAATGCGACACAAAATGGGAATTGGAATAGGTCAAGTCGGGGAAACACTAGTGCAGTTCATCGGTGTAATTAGAAATCACGATGGGGATGGATGTCACAGTGAGGACGACATACGGCGTTAATTGAGGAGTCGAATCAGTCGATGTCTAAGTTGTAACTTCGTTTGAAATCAAAAGGGTTTAAGTGGTGATGGTGAAACGATCAAGCAACAGAGATATCACAGGATGCTTGAGATAGAATGGATGGTTGATTGTGATTGTATTCAGAGTCGATAGATGGCTCGTGGTTGCACTTTGCAATTGAGTTGAAAAGATAAGCGGGCGCTTGTCTGGCTGCAAGGTCCGACCAGCCGGAGGGCACGAGGCTGTTGCACAGGAAGTTTAGGGTAAGTACTAACCAAAATTCGACTTGGAGAATGTCAAAGTTGAATTCCAGACCTACGCATACGCTGGTATACGCGTACGTACCATCCGGCGTCGACCATATTGGATGCATGATCACATCATGAACTTTTGCTGTATCATGGCATGGACCGCATGGTAAGTGTAATTGCTCTATAACTTGCATCCGCAACCTGAAGTGAGCCTGAGGCCTGAGAGGCCTGAGTGCTGCTGCTAAGCGAGCGAGCGACGGAAATATTAGTCATGTGCCAGATAATTTGATCTACAGCGAAGGATTTTGATTAGCGCCACCAGTATGTAAATAAAGGCAGTATCCTGTGGTACTATGTATTCACCACCTATCATAAAAATGTTGTCTGCAAGTTCCTACAAGTATTGTATCTATAGTTGGACTCCAACTTCGAGTTCTCTGCTCTTGAGCGGCAGTCGTTTGACGAGACTGTATCTTGACATCTATTTTGTAGTGTAACATAGCATCTCAAAATATTATAACCTAAAAAAGAGTATGACGTCTTGGTTAATAGCCATGAACGAGTGAATTCAAGGCAGCGCCTGATGGAATCTGAAATTCATCAGTCCCACTGCTAATCATCTTGCCGCCCTTCCTCGATAGCCGCCCTTGCGCACGGACGACATCTTGCATCCGTTGCTCTGCAGTCGCCGACATCATGATTCGTAGGTTTAGTAGGACGCGAGCCACGACCTTTGGATGCACTAGATATTTTATTTTTTCCCGTCAGTAATCGTCTTCGGCGCCTTCACGCAGCGCGAATGCTTTTGCCTAGATGACCGATGTGAAGATGCCGAACGTGGAAGATATGCTTCTCGTTCGAGGGATGGGTCGCATATGCTCTCATATGCGAGGTAAATGCCCTCCGAGCAAGTTCAGCGTTCTACAAAAAGGCGTCAACGCACGTTCAACTTCACTCCAAATCGGAATTACCTCTTTGCGCCGCAAAACCCACCGCTCGAAAGAAAGCTGCACTTCTGTCGCGCGCGCCTCGTACTCGGAGCCTTTTCCGCCAAAACCCTTCGCCAAAACGTTTTCGATGCTTGCTCCTTCGAGGGTGATGTTGACTTTGTCGTGGTCGGAGTTTTCTCCCGTTATATCGCCCTTCATCTTCACTCCCACCCATTTAACCCATTCGGATTCGCTGGGTGCGACGATGCTCCAAGCTTCGCCGCCCTTTCCTGCACGTGCTGTCCGTCCCACTCTGTGCACGTACTCGGTCGCACCGCCTTCAGTTGGCAGGTCGTATTGAATGACTGCGCGAACGAGGGGTAGGTCGAGACCACGGGATGCCACGGACGTGCAGAGGAGAATGGACGACGCGGGTGCAGGTTTTTTGGACTTTGAGGAAGGAATGGCTGAGAATCCGCGTAGAGAGGCGAGACGGATTGGTGTGGGAAGGGAACCGTGAAGTCGGAAGATTGAGGCACCTGGAAGGAGCGGAGACCGTGCAGCAATTTTATTTTCTTCCTCTACTTTCTCCTCCTCAACAGATTCATCTGCCTTGCTATCTGCCCCGTCTTCGGATTCTGCATTTCCAGCCTTCTCACCGTCCATCGACGAATCGCCTAGCAAGCGCCAGTGAAAGTCGACGGAGTCTGTGCAGCTGAGGAATACGATGATTTTCGAACCTTTTTGACCTTGTGTCTGAGCGAGCAATGAGCGGAGAAGTGCGACCAGTGCGACAAGACGCATCTTGAGGGGAACGATGACGTATTTTTGAGAGAGTTGTGATGGGGGAGTGAATTTCTCGGTGCTGGTGGTAGCTGGCTCGTTGTCGTTTTTTGATGCAGGCGAATCCTCCGCCTTCTCTTTGTCGAGGCCCTTGATTATCAACGGTCGTCTTAGAGTAGTGCCTGCCAATTTCTGCACGTCTTCGCGGATGGTAGCCGAACAGAGTATTGTCCGTCTCTCCCGGTCCCAGTCCCAACCCCCAACCTCAAATGTCTTACCGTCCTGAACAGCTTGGAACGCAAGCTTCCTCCTCCCATCCAGACCCTGCACGATCCCTTTGATAGTATCTTCAAACCCAAGCTCCATCAAGCGGTCCGCTTCATCGAGAACTAACCATCGGCACTTTCCAACGTTGAACGAAGACGTATTTTGCAGGTGGTCTAGTAGGCGACCTGGAGTCGAGACAAGGATGGGCACACCTTTCCGTAGACGCGCCTTCTCGTGCGCACGGGTTGCGCCTCCACTTAGCAAACCAGAGACTAACCACCGGGTATAACGTGTAGAACTCTCCGTATTCTCCTGTTCGCCGTCTGGGCGTAGCCTAAGTGTCAATAGCGCCTCCAAGACGTCGGAAATTTGTTTTGCAAGTTCACGAGTGGGTGCGATTATAATTGCGAGCGTCCCTATCGAGCGGTCGATGTAAGAGTGTGTACTTAGGGGGAGAAGATCCTGGATTATGGGTAGGAGGAATGCCATAGTCTTTCCGGAGCCAGTTTGCGATTGTATAAAAACATCGCGTGTATTCAGTGTCCTCGGAAGAAGGTTTCGTGAATATAGGAAGGGCAGCACGTTGAATGGATGTCGGTTTCGTGATACTCATCTTGGATTGTAGGTGAGTGACGAGGAGAGGATGAAGACCCAGGTCCGCGAATGTGGCTGAGCCGGTCAATGGTGCATTGCTCGGTTTAGAGGGCACTTTTTGGATAGCGGAGGGTAGTGGGGGCCTCAACTTGAGGGTTATACGAGAATAGAGACGAGATTATCTGAGTCGGAGGCCTAGCTGGAAGTGCCGGACGGTCCATTGCAGGAGCTTTGGTAGCAGGCGGGGGGATGTCAGGTCGCATCCGCTTTGCGGGACGAGAATGGTCATCATTATCGCTGCCAGGATGATGGTCAGGCTGGTCGGTCCTGCGTTTCTGGACTCGTTTAGCCTTTAACCTAGGCTATGATGATTAGCTGCATACATGAAATCAAACTTCAGCTCACCTGTCCGTCCAGCGACCGGATTTTTTTGATGCTAGCTTTGTTGGTCCTACAGATGCATCCTCTGCAATATTGAGGACAAGTTCATCGTCCATTTCCCCCTGCGGCGCTGATATCAATATTGTATAAACTTCAGTCTTGATCGTTAGAACTGCGAGTTAAACAAAAATGGAATGTTGTTCCCACATCTGATAACCTTTCTCAAGTCAAATTAGTTTGAACACGTCTCCCTTCACACCTTTACTACTTTGTTCCACAATGTTCGGTCGTGTTTCTCTTGCGCTCGTTTTAATTTCTATAGCCGCATTTTTCTGTGCGCAATCTGCGGATGCTGCCAAGGGCCCCAAAATCACCCATAAGGTCTACTTCGATATCAGACATGGTGACAAGGACATAGGTCGAGGTTTGTGTTATGTTGAGACCGCCGTGGGACATACATCTGACGGGGCTCGAATGTTTAACAGTTGTCATTGGTCTTTATGGCGGAGTACGTCGCCTTACCTATTCTGACAGATATGTGGTTGACTCATCTCCCCGCAGACCGTTCCAAAGACAGTCGAGAACTTCCGCGCACTTGCGACTGGTGTCGGCAAGGATGGTCAGGAGCTTGGCTACGGTTACAAGGGCTCCAAGTTCCACCGCGTTATCAAGAACTTCATGTGAGATTCATGTCCGTTCTTTTACGGACATTCACCTGATATCCTCTTGCCAGGATCCAAGGCGGTGACTTCAGTATGTGTACCATCGTTATCTCATGTGTTCTGAAGCCAACTTGATGTAATCTCACTAGCTCGTGGCGATGGCACCGGTGGAAAGGTAATTTGGGACCCGTCTTAGCATGAACGTTGCTTACGGAGGTCCTGCAGTCTATTTACGGTGACCGTTTCAAGGATGAGAACTTGTAAGGTTTCGTGATCATACTCATGTCTTCGACCCTGACGTCTGCTTCAGCAAGCTCAAGCACGCCGGACCCGGCACTCTTTCCATGGCTAATGCAGGCAAGGACACCAACGGTAGGCATGTTTTCTCCCATCGTTCATGTCATCTAACATAGTGCTCTAGGATCTCAATTCGTAAGCTTGTGATTGCTCTCAACAAGCTTTACTGAGTAGTTTTCCAGTTCATTTGCACTGTAGTCACCAGTTGGTTGGACGGTAAACATGTGAGTTTGGCGCTAGTTTCACCACCGCATTATTTGAGCTCTGTCAAAACAGGTGGTCTTCGGAAAAGTCCTGGAGGGAATGGACATTGTATACGCTATTGGTTTGCTTTATTTATTACCTCTACACTCACCAAAGTTCTCATTTCTACTCAAGAGGACGTTCCCAAGGGCAGCAATGATCGTCCATTGGAGGATGTCACCATCTACGACTCTGGAGAGGTTTGTTATTATACTTGTGTGATGCGCAGCGTATTCATCCCACGTTTCTAGCTACCAGTTGAGCCAGTGGTGGATGAGACAGGAAATGAGGTACCCCTACGCGCTGAGCTATGATTCAGCTGTCTCTGTGTCCCTTGAGCTCTTGATGCGAATAAAATGTTGTTGCTTGCCAACAGGACATCGCCACTGTACCCGTGAATTCCGTAACTTCGTCAGCCGATGCTGAATTGCCCGCCTCTACACCCACCTCACCAGCATCTGACGAGAAGACAAGCCCTGTGGAGTCTACTCCCTCTCCAGTTGTGGATGCCACTCCTGAGGTTGTGGATGATGTTTCTGGGTCGTCGGAGCGTCTGAAATATGCTGCCATCTTATTTGTGGTGGTCGTGGTTGGAGTGGGGATGTTTGTTTTGTGTGGTGACAAACTCGGTCGTTTGAAAGGCTGTTTGCAACGTGCAGATCGCGCGCATTACAAACGTGTCGGGGACGAGGATTTGGAGAAGTAAGTGCAGTTGATATTGACGTTTCGAGTTGGCGGAATATACCAGGTTGTGCAATGTACCATATATATATCTTGCTTGGCTAACATAACTAGTCCTGTCGTTCCTTCGCAAGTCCGTTATCGGGACTCTTTTTCCCGAGGTGGCACGACTTAGTGTTCGAACGTCCTTCCTTTCCTTCAAGTCTCCTCTTCCTCTACCTGCCAGTGCGCCTAGACTACTTCATTAGCATAGCAAATACTATGTGCACTAATTATTTTACATGGGTATGCTGTAGATTCTAATGCGTTTCCGTGTGTTCACTGACAAGTGTCTTCGTGAAATCCAGCTCCTAATATGAAAATTATTAGGCCCATTGTCCTAGTCAATCGAGCAAACAGTCCACGAAACAATCAAAAGTGAAGCCAAAACGATCGCTCAGTACTCAAGTACTCATCTCTCGCCTCGTTATCACATTCGAGTCTATAACCCCTATCGGTGCTGCAATGACTCTGTTATGTTTGGCACAAAAAGCTGGGACGGGCGGCCACGGAGTAATAACCTGCCCGATACTTCCAGGACGAATACAAGTCAAGTAGACGTGTTGAATATAGCCTAGGAAGAGAAAGGCAGTGACGCCATCCGTCCCCGTTATTCTCAAGCTGTGAAAGTCAAGACAGGTGATTCTGCGATCAAAGGATAGCTGCCTAGTTTCAACCTGGGGAGAATTCCCTAGGTAGCCAGCACATGTATTGCAATCGCCAAGTGAAGGTTCCGATGTCTTGACTCTGGGGTCTGTTAACTTACCATAGCATCAAGCAGGAATACAGGTCGTGCATGTGTGGCCCACCCCTCGATTATACTTACAGGCCTTGCAAGAGCACACATACACTGACGTCGCGAGCGTGATGAGTTAGTGCTTCCTACCAAAAATATAGTGGTGTAGTGTGATATTGTTGATTTGCTTGGCAGTCACTGGCACTTCGAAAGCATGTTATTAAATTTGAAAGTTCTAAAAGCTTCCGAGCTAAATGCAAATAGACCGAACATAGCCGATCTTTGGCCATGGTGTGGAAGAAAGAGTTCTGACATTGGCGAGGTGAGTCCAAGAGAGATGTTGAATGCCAGACATTGAAAATGACCTGTGATGCGTCCATCTCGACTGCTACAGCCACTATATGCAGACTTTGGCAATGAACGTTTGAACATTTGAAACACTCAAGCTCCGACAGAATATTTTGATCCTGGAATATCCGGGACATCTGAGACATCCGACCCATGCTGACTTAGCATCACGTGTAGTTCCCACGTACCTGATACGACAGCAACGTGTACACGAGAACCAAAATAGGTAAGTACGCTTGCGCGCTCACTGCGTGCATTGCCAGAACCTTCATGCTCGCTGTTGCACACAGTGAGCTCAATTATTTGACCATTTTCACACATTTTTCGTAATTCTTTTCACTGTATCATGTCATATGCCGTCCTCCACATCATCCCTTGGGCCTCAAACCATTCTAAAAAGGCTCCTGAAAGTCAACAGTGTGCCAGGAGAGTGTTCTACCTGCAAGTGCTAGCTGGGTACTAGTAGCAACCATGCCAGTCATGGTGTCAGCCGCGACACACGCGGTGGCGCTGTGGGTCACATGGTATGTTGTGACTGTGAGATTTGCATTATACATGCAAGTGAGTCGATGGGCTGGATGTCTCGGATGTCTCAGATGTCTCAGATGTCCCGGATATTCCAGGATCGAGATGTCCTCAGCTCTGAATGGCGCTGCACAAATTTGGAAATTGAGATCACATATGTTGATTTGATCATGGATAACAGTCGTGCATGTGTGACCCACCCCTCAAAGATACTCACAGGCCTTGCAAGTAGCATGGAAGAGCACACGCACACCGACGTTGCGAGCGTGATGAGTTAGTGCTTTCTACCAGCAAAAATATAGTATGATATTCCTGATTTGCCGATCAACGCTGCTCGCCAGACAAGTCACAATTGGCAGAAGGTGGCAGTCACTGGCACTTGGAAAGCATGTTCAATTAAAGTTGAAAGTTCTTGCAAAAGCTTCCAAACTAAATACAAATAAACTGAACATATGTTCAACTGCCAATCTCAAGAGTTCTGACATCAGTGAAAACAGTGAACAACACCAGGTGAGTCCGAGAGACGATGTTAAATGCGAGTGTTCAAGAGCGCTTTATTACCCATGAAGCAGGGCATAATAGTACTCCAGGAACAACAACCACATCCACCAAGTCAGCAATGGGCTACATATTGTGCCATCAGCCACAACACCAATCAGCAAGCGGAAACATGACTCACTCTCCAGATGTACTCATGAACAGACTGAGCCTACCAATTGCACAACTTGTAACCTTGAGGCTATTAACATTGCAAGGTGCATGGGATGAGCAATAGGGTTGAATCATGGATGCAAAGCAAACTACTCATACTCACCGACCTTAAATCACAGCGAAAGTTACCGCAACAATCACTGTCAATATTGCAGGTCCCAAATTGGGGACTGCATGCAGTGACAGTCATACATGCTGCCAAAGCACTGGTGATGACGACGATGAAGGACAGATGCATGATTTATGCAAAGTGATAAAAGCTTTGCAAGAGGGACTCTGCATTACTCTGAGGTGGACAGTGCTTGCTTTTATATCCTGAAAATAGGGTTATGAGCAAAACTGGTGAGTTGGTTTGGCAGATCAGTTATGGCAGAACTTCACGGCAAAATATTTAGAAGAGCCTATAGCTAACAAAGTCCCAGAATGAACGGATAAACAATCCAGAATTCAAACATATGGAACTTAAGAAACACAACCCAAGTGACGGAATTGGCAAGGTTCTTTCGTGACCATTATCATCAGGAAAACACTGAGACTTAGGTAAATCTAGTTACATTTGATAAGTCTGCACAAACAAAGTACCTTTGGACTAACCTTGTTAATGCTTGACAATGAGATACCACATAGTTATTTGATGTCTACTCTCTATCACTTGGCTGTAACATTGAGGACCTTTGGTATGGGCCTGCTTCCGTCTACCCTTTGGGCAATATTTAAATATAAGTTTATCATCCTACACCTTTGGTTATCCACCTCTCAATTTGTGATGATGATATTGGATAACTATATCACATAACAACCGATATTTACTCAATGGCTGCTCTGTATCATCTGGCTACAACATTGAGGACCTTTGGTATGGGCCTGTTATCACCAGCCCTTCCGGTGATATTTCAGCCTAAGTTAACTATCTCGTATCTTTGGTTGTCCACCTCTAAATGATCGATAAAGAGGTTGTATGACTATGTCTGATCAGGAAAATGTGCTGTCCCCTGTAGCATATGTGGGCCAACTATGTTATTGTGTTGATAGCGCTTCTACATATTTTATAAGCTATAGTGCCAGCTAAAGTGGCAAACCCTACGGCGACCTCACGACATGCAGTGTAATCACGATGCTTGGAGTGTGTGTCCAAAAACGATGCATTCCCTGTGGAGTACTAGATGTTGCAACAATGATTTTCGCAACTCGAGCAAGGGATATGACCCCCTAAGGTCAAAACCATGCCAAGCACATGCCCGCTCGAGCAACGCAACTTTGGACGAAAAGGGACCCAATTGGACCCCCAAACGACATGATGCAAAAAACATATCATGCACAATGGACTTTGAACGTCTACGAGACGACAAAACTGCCCCTGTGAGGGATGAAGACTGAAATAAATCCACGCGGCCACTGACAGCAGATTCTGGCAAACAGCTTGCATTGCCACCAAATATACACGAAGTTGCTAGAAATATGAAACATGTCATATCCCGTGTTCTGGACCCGGACCTATCACACACATCATTTCCGGACTTCCGGATCTGGCCGACTTCTATCTATCGTCCGGATCTGACCCGCGTCTATCTTCCGTGCCTTATCCCTTTGTACGTTCCTTCTCCAGTTAGACTATACTCATTTTCCGTACCTCGTTTCATTTCCGCCTTTATTTTCCTATGTCTTCATCTCTGTCTTCATTTACTATTTTCCGATAGACTAGTGTTTGACTTTTCTATATGCTCCGTCCACAGCCTCGCATAGCTTCGGACTCCGCAGACTGACTCTCCGTTAAGTCCTCAGTAGTATATAAACCCTGTAGAATATTTGTACTTCCTCAGTTTGAATATTATCTTAGACTCTGCTCATTCCCTTCTCCGTCCGACTTGAGTTTCTCCTCTCGTCATCCTCCACTAGTCTTAGGATCGATTCCTATAGACTTCTCACCTCCGCCTCTACCTCTGGTAGTCCTCCGCTGTTTCCTTTCTAGTTTGGACATCGTCTGGATTAGTCTTATCCCTCGTTCCCGAACATCCGCCGGAATTCCCGCACATCGGACATCGGACTCCGGACTCGTCCGACAACCTTCGGACATCATCCAACAGCCCTCGGAAGTTAGGGGCACGTACTCGGGTAAGGGGTGCAGTGCACGAGCTGAAGCCAAGCCCTTCGGATCCGACCCTTGAGCATGTTCTTAACAAAACATCAGAAAGATACCAAAAGATTGAACCATGAAGTACTATCACCTTGAGATCCAGACGCGCCACGAGAATAAGGATTATGCACAGGATGCTTGTGTTCCCAACCAACAGCGCACGCAGCAATCCAATCCATCACAATCAAGACTGCGTGAAACCTCGAACTCAACGTCAGTCATGAGCGCACAGCCATCGTACAAAGCCATGAGAATCTCAGAGAAGCGAGAATCGGGTGCTGAATGGCTGAGATCATGAGCAACTGAAGTAGATACAAGAGAACAACTCAAATCAGTATCGAAAATAACAGAAACAGGCAAGCGGCCAATGAACAAAGTCATGATGAGAGCGCAAGAGGGGTGTAAGCATGGACTGAATTACCATCCAAGGCGACAGTTGCCATCTAAGGTGAGAAAGAGAGGGGCGATGAAATTGAGAAATCTACCGCCAAAAGGTGAAAAATAGCGAGCTATAAGACCCACTCCCTGAAGGTAGCGGGAATATTTCCAATTGGTGTCGACGTCATGTGCGCGCTCTGTGTGCGCTCTACTCGAGCCCCTTTCATCTTTGGCTCAGAATCGTCTGCAGGCGACACTTGTAATAATTAAAACATACTAGTCAATGAAGAACAGACGAAAGAAAAAATAATAATGAATAGATCGCCCATCACCCAGCTACCTTTAGCCTACTTATTTAGATCAGTCATCTTCAAGATGAACATACGGTGTCACCCCTGCATGTAAACCATACCAAGCCAAGGGGCTTAAAATGGTCGTCACAACAGCTAGGCAGCAGGCACATGTAATGAAAGCAGGCTTGGAGTGCTGGGCATCTATGAAGGCACTCGCAAGGAACCCAAAGCCGGACCATGTGATGCTTTTCTCCCTGTAAGTAAACACAAGCGACAGACCAAAAGTTGACTTGCCTCATCATACAAAAAAAACGGGGTGCACTGAGCACCCCAATAACCACTGTCATCCCCTGATCCAGGTAATAGGCCTAGTGAACTGTATGTTAGACTTTAGCAACTGAAAAATGAAATAAACAAATCGCAAATCGCAAAGATTTCAATTTCTCGCTGAAGTGTTGTGCGAACATGCCTGCAAACAGGCAGCCTACACAGAAAATGATAGATCCCTTCAAAATAGACTCTGCAATCAGTCCAGTACCGACACCTTGCACAGCAAGGAACCCGGTGTCAATTGCCATGATGACCCCTGCCTGCCACAGAGTATTAAATGACTAGAATCCTCTATACTCTGAAAGGCTACTTACTAAGGTGATTTGCGCGTTGTTCTGGGTGTTAAAGTCATCAATGAAGTTTTTGAGATCAAGGTAATTGACCAGGCCGTCGACATAGATCTGCTTGAGATGTTCGCGAACCAAAACTGGAAGGCATAACATAGCAACTGTAAGCATGAAAGGAAAAGGTCCCCGCATTTTAGTCCCTGGGCCCATTGAGTGGGTTCGTAATAGGCGAGCTTCAGGTTGGCCAAAATAGTTCAGGTATTGATGATGGCCTGTGTTATTACTCAGTGACAATGTCTGGTAAGATACAGAGACCACCAACGAAGCAAGTGATATAGTCTGCCTGTCATAGATGAAATAAGGATATAGTTGTAGATTTTTGAAAAGCTTATGAACCAAGCAATGCAACACTTGGTTCTGTTATGATTCCTTCAGATCCTGCAAGATCATCTGATATCCGGTCGTCAAGGTGCGATAGAGCAACACATGGAAACATACTGAGACTGGCTAATCGGCTGATGATTTTCTCCATTGTCTCCCTGTTGGAAAATATAGTCGCTGAGGTGGAACTTTCTAATGTTAATGTGTCTATTGTTCATTCAGGTCAGGCTATTCAGTGCTGCATGCTATAGAACTCACCTGCGTGAAACCAATCAAGTTCAGTGCACAATTGTCATAGAAGGATGTGATCCAACTTGAAGTCTCAGGGAAAAAACTCTACATGCTTCCTGTTATGCAGTTTGTGAATGAATCATACTATGCCACCATTTACGATTGCTTACCAAAATTGGGCCTCAAGTTCGAGTCCTGCACGATATTAAAGGTCAGGTAAAGACATGAAAAGGTCACATATATTTATGATTCCATCGACGGGCAGAGTCACATTCTCTGAAAAGATGGGTACCATCTAAGGGTTCCAGCCAGCCGATGATGCGTGCCTCCAGCGCCACCAGATAATAAAGGTAGACATCCCCATCCACGTTCTGAGTCCTCACTGGCTCAGCGACCAAGATGAGATCTCCCTGTACTCGGCCTCGTGTTACTTTGATCCAAGCTTCAAACTTATCGATGCGATCCTGAGAGCAATCTCTTATGTTCAATCCAGTGTATGTGTTCTAAATTTCCAAAACGTAAGTGTAATGTGTACATGCAGTCGGTGCTTACCCTTGTCCTATTGTAGTAATAGGCGACTCCGGACGGATGAACAAACTCCTCCCATTCCCCATAAACCTCATCCCTGCAAATGTTAGAGTCAAAGTGCTACTGTTATAAGGCAAAAACTGACTTAAGAAGGTCGAATTGCAGTCCCTGTACTGTAAAGTCTGGGCCTAGAAGTGGCACCCTGCATATGATAAAAGTCAGCTTGGATATGCAATGTCAAAAGTAATGGATACTCACTGTCTCACTTTTTGGGCATACCGCCCCAACTGCGTCGGCCAGGCAGGAGTACTGCGGTCCAGCAAAACTTTCTTCTGTTATAGGCGTCAATCACAGTCTGAAGCACAGGATGAGAAGCTATCATTGGACATACCGGCATTGATACTGCTATGATTTATGTTGATTAGGGATTGGAGAATTGGAAAATCAACAGTAAAGGGTAAGTAGAGATACGAGATCATGGCAGCGCACGTAATCTTACCAAAATGCGCAAAGCTTAGCTTCATCAATCGTAGTGTTTGACTCCGATGTGTGGTGGATGGGTTTGTTTATTTGTCATTGTGGTGGCTGGCAGGCCAACACTGCCAGCACTAGATAGTACTACTACTACTAGTACTAGTAGTATATGTAATTGGCCTTGTGTGGGGTGAATACTACTATGAGCAAGCATCTGCCAGTGTGTCTGACATGTCATAGCTTTCAAGCTTAAAATACCATTAATGAATTCCCTAACCACTGTCAGAGTTCATAGTCATACTCGTGTTGAACAAACATATCATCTAACTCCTCCACAACCGACTCAGAACTCTCATTTTTCTCCTGATCAAATAACTCTCCTTCTTCGACACCTGTGTGATCATCCTCCGATCCATCCTCTAGCTCATATTCATTTCCACCAACCTGTTCATTGCAGGGGGCCTCATCTAGACTGGTGGGTTTGGGAGGAAGACCAAGCGCCTCTTCATGAGAATAGACATGCCCGACCCCTAGACCATAATGAAATCGCATCAGCATGTCCCGATCAACAAATCTACGTTATAAATCAGTAAAGCAAAGGTTAAGAAGGTTGATCATATGCACCTATTGACAAAATATTGACACCAATCGCTTTGATTGCCGGCCATGCCCGACAAGCCCTTTCCATCATTGTGTCGCATTCCCTTAGAGAAACAAGGGATGATGTGAGCAGCTCTCATAACATCAGCTGGACTTAGAAACCCAAAGGCATCTTCACTATCTAATGCAGGAAAACAAAGGCGATCCAAGGCAGTCCTGCGAAGGTCAGCATGCCCAATTGGTGCATACCATCATACAAAGAGAAATTCCATTCTAAGGGCAGTATGATAGGGGCCACCAGTATACACAATGTTGACATGGTGCACTCCTAGCACCCTGGCATAGCGATAGTGGCCATCATCACTAGTGCTGTTAAGAACCATGATGTCACGGTGTAAGGTCTTGGGATTTATGACATCTTGATCTCGTCGTGTGTTGTAAGTTGTGTAGTTGAAACGAGCGATGTTATGGTGATAGATACGATTGTGTTTGAAGAGGACTTGATCTGTTCCTCCTTGATATGAGTCACCAGGTTGAGATACCAGGATGCACAAAAGAAGATGCTCTTTTAGGTGTGAATAGTAATTCTATAATGAGAGCATGTTCAGCTATCAATGAATCATTGGTAGAAAAAACAAACCTGCATGGCTGGATCACCTTCATGCAACCACAGGTAAGAGCCAATGTCATCATTGACCTTCTCACTCACGCCAATGTGGTGGTGTACACAGGGTTCATAAGCCATACTATCCGGTGCTTCACTAGGTCTTGATTTTTGAAGACGACTCTTGATATGCCTAATACGGGTTTGGCAACGCTCAATTTGAGTGAGCTGATGTATAAAGGATTTCCTATCTGTTCTAAGATATCGCCTCTTGCTGGTGCAGTGCTCCAATTTACCCTGTCCAAATATTTCAGATGATCAGTACAGCTGCAATTGTCAATGCTTACTGGTTCTGTACTGTAAGAATTGGTTGTTCCAAATCGTCGAATACAAGACACGTAGTCTCCAAGAGCATGGATCTTGTAAGTCTGCAGGTTGAAGGAAACTGTCCTGCGAAGTTTGTTGCTATTTGCTGGTTCCTCTACCGTCATAGTCTGGCCATTACCATCGTTAGGGAGGCCATTGGTTGCAGATTTGTTCTTCTTGCCAGCCTGGGTTTGACGAATTGCTTCTTTTGCTTGATGGCGCAAACATGTGTTCACTTCCCTATCAAGCTTGTTGGCATCAAAGGCTGAGCACACGTTAACCTTGAAGTTGCGGAGCTGGTTGCTGATATCAGTAGTCATCGTGTCTAGGATATCCAACGTCAAGTCCGAATGCATGCAGAGTTTTGAAAGGCCATGCCAATGAGCCAGCGTGAAAAGAAGGTCCTGCACTATTTGGTTTTGAGGAGCTGGAAAAAGACCATCGAATACCGGCATAGCACACTTCAAAAAGTCAGCTGAGTTAATCTAGCCTGTACGTTGCACAGTACCTGGAGAAGATCTTCAAAATTACGTGCCACCATATTGGAGAGCTCTGAGGTATTTGCAGTGAATCTTCTTATAGTAGATTGCCCAAATGATGGAACCAGTCGGTATCTATGAGAAGACACAGTGTATGAGCATTCCTTTCATTGCAAAGGAAAAGGCTACCAGACCTCCTATCTAGTTCATGTACTAGATCTTTGTCAATAGAACGTATAATCCTCAGTGAATGTATGAGGAGTGAGCGCCAAACTCCAAGTTCCACTTCATGAAGAAGATCCACTACTAGTGCTTCAAATATATTCAAGCCTAGAATGCTGAGATATTTAGAAAAGGTGTTCTTGTGACATGTTAGCTTGGCTGAAAGAATCAACGGAGTTGTGTACATAGGTTGGCACCCAAGAACAAGGCTTCAGTAGATTCTCTACCCCAGTGCTGTCTACTCCGTAATTCTTTTCATACATCAGTTTTCTAGCGGTATCGACCAATTGCTTTTGATCACCATGAGAGCGCTGGAGTGTAGTGCACTGCTGTCTATCTCTAGTCATACCGAGATTGTGCAGTTGACTTTTTGGAATCAAACACCTTGAACAAGGACATCCGCCTAGTTGATGGATAGTTGCGATAAGAGCTCTGGTATCATTAGCTTCTGACTTTGTCATAAAAAAAATGGCTCACTTCTCTGGGTAGTCTGCCGAGTAAGTGAATATCCTTGGGTAAAACCTACGCACAACTCCATCACAACACACAATGATGATACCGTGCTCATAAGCTTCCAAAAACTCTTCATCTAGTAGAACCTCCCACTGCGCCTGGAACAGCTCTCTCTGACAGTGTGTAGTACACTCTTGGCTGACGCCCTTTCCCCCTGTATGATGGCAAGTAAAGTCTTTAAATGAATCAGGAAGCTAGGGGCTATATTGTGAGTGGCTGCATAACATTGATGATAGAAATTTGGTGGTTACCTTCTGAAAGTACGCAACATGATTGCCAAGATGGCAAGAAGGCTTGCAATGACAATACTTTGATTCATTCCCAAAGAACAGGTAAACAGGCCATAGCTTTGCATTGCCAAAACTAGTCAGGTGAGTAGCATCTGACTAGAATATTAGTTTGACTGCCACTCCAGGGATTTGCTACTTACCAGACCAGAACATTAGGGAAACCACCACCCTAGGAAGATCGCAACCAGGCTCCCTAGGAGAATCTTGCAGTTCCTGGTGCGTGGCCATAAAAGCCGGTGAAGTATAAAGCTCGCCATATATTTTGACCTTGCTTTGAAGGTGACCAGGGTGCCATAGGAGCTCATAGGGCTCATAATGGAAAAGCTCATCATCCCCTATATTCGTCAGCTTCTCACGTATGATGCCAACCAGGGAACGATGGTACAATTCTGCAACTGTGTATGGTCTAACACCTGCATGTTCATTGGTACGAGTGAATAGGATCTGAATAGACACATCAGTCTTGTGCCAGCCTGTGTCCTCATCCTCCCATTCATTTCCACCCTCCTCATAATCATTTTGACCCAAGGTGGAATTAATCTTGTCCCAAGGTGTCGCCAGAACACCAGCACGGTCAAAGTCAGAATCCGTGACTATGTCAACCAGTTCGCTGAAACTCTGCTGAGACTTCTGTACTCCCCCATTCCAATACCAATTACCAAGTTCTAAAGATGAGCGATTGGAGTAAGAATAGTAAGGTGAAACTTCGTCAGTGGTAATTGCAGCTGACAGAGCTCTTTCTGGCCTGGGGATGGCACTGATGTCCTCCAGTGTGATCGCCTCTTCTGGATCATGAGATGGTGGGTGTGAGGAAAAAAACTGGTGTACGAGTCCAAAGATGTTTCGAGGAGTGCAAAAAGGAGGTTGCAATTCTGGAGGATGTGTTAGAGGGGGAGGTGAGTCTAGAGCTTGCTGGATGTTCAAGTCATTTATAGGGATGCTGGGAAGGGGTTGAGGTAGAACATCCTCAAATTGTCGGTAGCACTTTGGCAACTGAGTGCCGCTGCGCCTTGTCCTACGCTGGGCTAAAGGCACATCCTCACTGCTACTATCCTCCCGTCCCTGATGGTCCAAGACGCAGTTAAGCAGTATGGTAGCATTATTCTGCGGCAATGCAGATGTAGAGGCAGGAGGATTGTTTAATGGAGAATTGCTGCTGGCTGTGAGACGAGGGAAGATGGCCAATGGTGAACTTGCATCTGAAGGAGTAGACTGTGGGCCCAAGAACCTTCCACGATCTGTAAGGTGAGTCCTTGCCCTTTTGACCGACCCCAGAAGATCCTTAGCTTTGCTTAAAGCTGAGAACAGTCTTTTTTTACCCTTGATACAGGATTTTTGATATCTAGTGAAGGCGCTTTCCTGCTGAAACCCATGGCCACAAGTACAAGTGAAATTGGCTGGGACGCCATCTCGGTTCATTGAAGGCTAAGGACAACAAATGAAGATGTATGGCTAAAGTTTCAGTGATGCATTAACTTACGAGCCCAGATCTAGGCCTGTGCCCTAGAAGTCCCAATTGGGCTCACTGTTGCCAGGTGCTGACAACGATGAGCTCAGACTTTGCGCAACCCGAAACCTTCTGATTTATAAATATACGTGTGACAATGGTGGCTAATCAACATTGCTTGACAATCATACAATCACTGTACATCATCCCCCCTGAAAAATGGCGTGAATGAATAGCTGTTCAGAAGTCAGTCCTGTAGCTTGCTCCTGTGTCGGAAGAATTATCCAATTGGCATTTATACTGGTCAACAAATAGGCGACGACGAGGCTGAGCCCCCCCCCTGGACCATGCTATAAATGTACGTCAAGATGAGTTGTTGTTGTGAGCAATGAACACATTTACCAGTGTTACTCTCAGTAAGGTATTGTATGGTGTCTGAGAGGAGCTCCACTTTGGTTTAGGCGCGATGAAATCTTGATTGCATTAGACCCAATTCTGCTTGAAGAAAGCTAGTTTCATCTTCAGCATTAGATAAATCATTGGCGCGTAATATCATGATCTGCAAGGAAGCTCTTTCTGTTGCAAGATCGTCCATGTAAAAGTCCTCTGTACATTCTTCGACCCATGTATTGACCAACTGGTAAGGGCGGTGACCTGCCTGCCAGACATCATAAGAATCAATCCAACAGTGAATGGCAGCAGTACTCACGTTACACACCACCAGAGTCTTATATAACATCATGAGCTTGGATGCAATGGATGTTGATTCTTCAGCAGTATAAACCATGGCAGGCCCAACACCCCTGTCAAAACCCATATCAGCTTCATCATCATCAGAGTCTCCGCTTGTTGAAACTTTGCTTAGCCACTCGTTGCATTTCAGATGTGCCAAAGAACCGACCCTAGAGAGCCTGTCTAGAGGATGCCAGTCTCTTGCAGAGAGCTGAATCACAGGGCGCGAGCTAGCAGGACGAGCTAAAAATCAGATATCAGCATCCTCATGTAAATACATATGGTGCAATTAACTTACAGCCCGCCTTCAGCTGAAGGAGGTCAATGGCCTGAGAATAAAGTGACAATTCCAACTGAGCTCTGTCTTTCTTGTCCTCCATAAACTCTCTTTCTCTGTCAAAAAGGACTCTGCAAGGCAGTTGTGAATTGTGCAATGATTCTCCTTGCATGAATTCAATTTGGTATGCCATTACAAGACACCATAGATCGCCTGAGTAGACATGTTCTTCCAGCAGAAAGAGCAGTAGTCTTAACTCAAATTGAAGCTGAATATAAGACATTTAAAGAAGATTAATAGATAGTGAAAGACTCTTAGCTGACAGTCGGATTCCACTGGCAATCAATCCACCACCTTAGTCCATCAACACCTGCCGAAGAGGAAGAGAGAGCAAGAGCTCCCTTGCGAGAAATTGCTGGTGGTGCAAGGAGCAACAAAAGACGGTGTAGAGACTCATGCCTCTCATTGTGCAATATGGCAGTTTTCACTGGGGAGTACATGGCACGAACTTGTAGCATCACTCTGTGTGCTACCCGCAGCTATCTCTATATGAGGCGCAGCTTTCCCACGCAACGCGCGCCATGCGCGCGTACCTTTCCCGCGCTTCACGATGTATATGCGCGCGCGCTTTCCCGCGCTTGAGCGCCCTATAGCGCCAGCCATCCGGAAGCATCCATCCACTGTCCACCAAGTTCCCTAGTGCGTATATTTCCATTTCTCACATTTGCATATCGTTCCATCTTTATTTTTATCATGGACCCTTACTTACATATATCTTTACATACCTTACTCGGTAGCGCTTCGGCTCCGCATGACAGCGCTTAGGCGCCATACTTAAGCGCCAGCAGTACATACTTACTTACTCACATACTCTCCCACCAGAATGACAGAGGACTTACTGGTTACTACCCACTATTTACCTAGCAGAACATAGTAGAAATCTATTTGTTTACACCTCGCATCTCCCTTCTCTTGTCTTACATCATATCATCACCTAAGCAAACTCACTCTTACTCTCTCTTGTTTCTGCATACACGCGCGCGCATTCCCGCGCCTCGCGCGCACCTGCGCTTTCCCGCGCTTCGCATTGGCCAACCAGTAGCGCTTTCAGCGCATACCTCTAGATCCTTGCTGCACTCACTTCCCCTTTAGGGTCGAACGCACTTGTCATCTCAAGTATAGCAGACTAGGCAATGCACGACCTTACAACAATTATAGATACAGTCAGGAGCACTGTTCGTGCCTTGCTGTATCATTGAACCTTCAACGGTTCTCAATGACCGACATCATTATGTACAGAAGTAGTGGGCTGGGGAGGTTTAGCCCGGTGATAGTACAGACTTAGATGCGGCGGTTGTGTGCAGCTCATGGGAAATTTTAGGACGACAAGATTTTTTTAAAAGAAGTTATTACTGGTAGGGTAATTACCAATGCATGTCCTAGCTAGCAGACATTAATCAAGGAAGCCTAATGATACTTTTCAAAAGCGGTATTCTGTGGTAAGCACCTGTGAAACTCCATAGCCCGTCTAGTCCCAACTTGCTTGCACAGTTTGCAATTCTGGAACAGTATAAGAAACTCCTCCAGGCTGATTTTGCCAGTGAAAGAGCCAAGCCTACTAAACAGAATATATTGTTCTTGATAAGACCACACCTGGTGTATTGATCGAGGCTGATTTTCTGTAGCGCTTAGTTAGTATTGAATACATTATTGTTAAACTCAGCAACTCACCTCTGAGGTGATACACACTGATGCTTTGCGTATGTAACTGAAAATATTTGTTGATTTTTACTGGGTAATTAGTGAGATCAAAGAAATGCACATAGTCTGGATGAAAAAAAACTGACCTTGGTATCCGCAAATGTCCATGGCACATCTTGCCCTCCAGACCAAAGTTCCTTTCATCTCTTCTTGCCAAGAATACACAGTGGACTCAACATAGTTTTGTTGCGTCATGTAGGCACAAAGACAGCAGGGATATTTGAGATGGCGTCTTTTTCTATAGTTATTGAACTGATTTGGAGGAACCATGTTGTAATCATCATCAGCAGGCCTGCATGGCATCAACACATGGTAAGATATCAAATACGTGCAAGAAAATATCGTACCAGGACCAGTCAATCATTGTTTGTGACTTTGTATCAAAGTGTAAGAGCAAAGACATAGATATCATAGCTTCTGTGGTGAGTATGGCTATCCTTCAAATATTGTCTTCATCATGCGAGAGTGCAGTTATGGTCGATGAAGGAGAAGAAGGGGGTTCCATGGCTGGCTCTGAGCATCGACCATCCTACAAAATTTATTTTATGTTAAAATGACAACGCTGTTTACCGCTTGGCAAGACTCTGACCGGTTTCGTAATCGGCCATCAGCGGAAACCTGAAGGCCTGGTGACCCACTTGGTATGGTAATTCTATTGGAAATTAGTGCAAGTCCGGGCCACAGCAAAATTCTAACGAGCCAACTGACCTTATTCAAATCAAGCCACCAGTAGCCAATGACGTTATCATCCTAGTCCTCCTAGCACTGCCAACACACCTAATTAGTTATTGTGAGCAGAATACGGCAACATTAAGCGACCCATACATTCTGCAAGATACTCGGCAGAGTAAATCCAAGAACTGCAAGCAAAGTCGTTTCCGCTCCAAGCATCCAGTATCTCCAAGCTAACATTCTCCCGAGAATTAGGAAGGGCTGGAACAGGTTCTGCACCTTAACAAAGATGTGGTTAAGATCATCGACCACTAAATTTATCAATCTTTACTAGTACATGGAGAGTTAGCAAACATTATATATGTATATAAGAACAGACAAGAGAAACCACCAAACTCTAATTACATGCCTGTAGACATTCCTGATGGTGATGCAACCACGAGGAGACCCACGGAAACTCGTTTGGAACTGATGGGATGCATCGGATGTGGTTGTGGTGGGCTGAGTGCTTCGTAACCTGCTGGCATTGGATGAGAACCCCACATGAGCAGGATAGGCTCCACTGCAAACCTTTGTGAGCGAAACATGAACACATCAGTAATTGTAACTGTAAAAGTAGAGGGACATAATAGACAGACGAGACATCGTGGACAATTCTCAACACTGTAATGCAACAGCAAGATTTTGTCTTTGATAGAGGGTTTAAAGGGCTGGCAACCCAATAATCAGTATGCAATCTCCAGAAAATGTTAGTTGTGCAATGTGAAGACTATCTCACTTACTAGGTCAGGCAGCAAACCAAGCCCATGCAGCACATGGACAGTAGACTGAGTTGACTTCATCTTCTGTCTCACCATGCACATCGGAAACAAGTGAGACGTGAGTTATCATATTTAATGCGAAATACGAAACTGGAACTCGCCTATTGCCTCTATAAACGGCGCCGACCCGATGTCCCCAACAGCTGTACCACCAAGCTGAAAGAACTTCATCGCGATGAAAAGTATTGCATGTTACTGATGCGAGCAAGTTGAATGATAAGGGATATATCGATACGACATAGGATTACAAAGGAGCAGGCGGACTCAGAGTATTAGATAGTTATATGGTTGGAAACTGATCGATATTGATGACGATGCCGTATCATAGTAGTACGAACGAAAGGCTGCTGCATACAAGTCCTGAGATTCTGACTAATCAGATTATCGGAATCTCTACTCTGGCGTCAAAGTTTTCACACTGTGAACAAGTCGTTCATAGTATTTCAAGTTAGTTTATTAGAGGAACTTCTAGTCTAGCCTATGTTTAATGTTAAGTGTTTAGCTGCTGTATTATAGATATGCAAGTGATGTCGCTGATCGCTGATCAGTGATGGTAGTATGGTACAGTAGTGATACAGCATGTAACTCCCCTGGTATACCAAGGCTTGCAGCAACCTTAGAGGCAAACTGGTATAGTATGTGTGTGGAGTAGGTATAATGTGCTTGAAAAAATGAAAACGAAATGTATCTACTTCATCACAATCACCCCTAGATGAATTTTAGCTGATATTGAATAAAAAAATCAGTGACTCACCCTTCTCCGGAATCTGTTTATCAAACACGCCGCAGTGCCCACAGTCTCTGTTGCTGCATTCAGCAGGCCTTGGGCCATCCCGCTCAATGTTGTCCCGATTTGGGATTTGGGTCCAGTGACGGTGGCGTTGTCCTAAAATATTCAAACATCGATCTATTAGTAGATCTCCTATTAGCTTACCTGAGCCCAGAAATATTCGGCTTGCATCTGTAAATTTGTTAATTGCAAGCACCGATGACCATCACAAGTACTTACAATCACTCTCTTGGGCATAGTGCCCATCAATCCACTGCTGTTGAATACTTCTGACACCATCTGTTGTCTGCAAAGATCAGCGAATACTCCGATCATATGGCGCTTAGCATTACTTACCTGATATATCGATTACGTAGCTTAAACTTCGTGGCAAAGTAGTGGCAGGATACTAATGAGCTAATGTGACGGTCACAATGTTACAGCTGCTGTGACAGGCATGCTGTGCAGTGTGTGTGACTTCACTACTACACGTGCCATCTGAAAACAACATAGACATTTTGAAAATTTGAACATCCCTTGACATTCTGAATGCTTTGGCATAGTAAGTTTTCTTGTTCAGTTACATCCTACACATCCTTCTGACTCTTCTCTCCTCCTTGGAGACTCGCCATCAGATCTGAGTTCAATCATCATAGCAGCTTCAAATTGCTACAGCAGTCAGCCGAATAAAAGTTGGCTCATGACATCATAAGTCTCTCCCTTCGCTTCGATCCTTCATGCGTTCATTCATTTTTCTAGATCAGTGCGCTCAATGCCTATCTATTTTGCTAACATATAATACTACTCTCCTTCATCATTGTCCATTCATGTCTATATATCATTTTGGTCTCTCCTACCCTGTCATGAGCTGAGGTGATTTATGCCCATCTTGATGTGGTGCGTAACTCAATAAGCCATTGCTTATCTGTGCTGATTAGTAGTCTGTTAAATCATTGGTCTCCTCAGGACGGCCACCTTTTCGGTGGGATCATGCCTCTATGCACTGCAAGCGAGTTAGAATGAATGGCAGCAGGAACGTCTTGCTACATGGCTGTACGTATGAGTGACTAATGTTCAGCCTGGACTCCAGTCACACAACCTCATGTTTGTAAAAGGGGACTTCTACTGGGGCATGAACCTTATAAAATTTGATGAACGGATCTATCTCGAAAGCTATAAAGTCTAGTCATGGCACTAAGTCCATCATCTCCCTTGCCAATTTCCTGCATTTGATTGTCATGCATACATTTATTTACAGCAAAAGTGCAGGGCGTGTTACAATGTTCGACTACGCTGTGAGTATCATTTACAAAAGCCTCCCTTTGCATTACACTAACGTATCATTAGGAAGAGGCAAGTTTTTCTTCTTTTTCCAATCAGATCAGTAACATCTGTGGTCGTCATGTTGTAAGGTGGCTTAGATGAACTGCGTATGAGCTTAGACTTCGCATGTTACATGTTAGCTGGAACTAGCATTGGCCCATGCTATGTAGGTCATCTAGCATGTCTGATGGTCTGCTTTATCTGATGTGATCACAGTGGCCAGCTGATGTAGCTATGACCACGGATCCTCCCATAGGATACATCGCTATGAATGACCACAGCGGACCCCTTGTTGAGGACTCTAGAAGAGCAGAGTATCAGGTCCTTGTACCTATTTATGGCTTCACCGTGAGTAGTATCCTGCAATACTTCTTAGAATGATGAGATATTCTGTCATACAGCAGCAAGACGACAGAACACTCTACAACGTCAATGTGATTTCCAGGGTTCTCAAACATAATTTGATATCAGTCTGGACATGGCTAAATCGTGTGTCTTTGTGCTCACAAAACCTCCTTATCTGACTTATCTGAGCAGTTGAACTCAACTTCAGCACAAAGCTAGCATGATGGCCGATGGGCTTCTATTGGCAACCTGCATTTACTACTGCCATGTCTTTTGATGGCGCAACATATGGTCACCTGACTGACTACACTGTAGGATCTTATGACTTGCAATTAGGTATGCGCATACACTTGTAGGACACTCCTCTACTGACCGACCATGATAGGATACCTCAATGTCATTCCTAGCCCTGGTGCACATGGACCATTTACGTCGCCATCTATTCCATCAGAAGACTTGATGCAACCCTTGGGATCGACATCCAACTTCTCTGAAGAGTTAAGCTGGCCTGCTAACATGAAAATAATGGCGGAATATGCTTCCCTTTGTCAGACATTCATAGCCAACCTACCTCTCGACAATCCCTAGACAAACATCATATGGTGGTTCAATTATAGGAAGTCTAGTAGCGGGTAGGTATGGACATGCCATGGAGGTAGTGAAGTTGCCAGGTGTCAGGCATCAATTCCTCACACAATGTTTCCTGGAGGTGCTCTCCAGGTGTGGTATGTTGTATGATGATTGTAAATCAGTAGATTGTGAGTATCGTTGAACACCTTGAATGATGCGTGCTGAAGGTACAACAATTCAGATGGTGAGTCTGAACAATGTTGGGTCTTGCAGAACCTAGCTGCTATTCGACCCTAAAGGGTTCTGGACCAGGCTCAAGGCTCAGAGAAGAGGAAATATGATAGGAACTTGCTGAATACTCAGACTCATACTGGTAACTGGTGAAAAGGTAACTTGATTATGTAAGCTACAAAAGTGCAAACATAACACTAAGGTAAAAACAGTCTCTGCAAGCCCAGCCAGAAATGAATCCCTACAGCGCTCATGGTCCTATCATATTTCCAGTGGAATTGGTTTCAGGGACACGCTTCCATTGGCACCATTTAAGAGAACAGGTAATATGTTTATCATTTATATTCTGAACAATCTACTGACATTTGATGATCGCAGTACAATCACAAACCCAATAACTTTGCTTCTGATTGGCACAAAATCATCAGGCATTGCTTGCAGCCAGGGAAACTTATGGATTTCTGTAAAAATCAAGCCAAGTTACAGACACGGACTTCGAGGATGCTTGCAGCTCTCAATACACAACTTGTTTCTGATTCTGTCAGTGTTTTACACGCACCGCAGTAATACTTACCTCAAGCTGACTTTATTTAGGCTGATTACGACATCATTGGCGAAATCATCGGCCTTCAGATGGCCAAAGAAATCTGGCACCACATAGTCTTACGACCAGTCGCATCTAATCCTTCCATTAGCATCGCTGATGTCTACTGGAATCAAATTCTGGACCAGCAGGGAGATGTTTCCCTGGAAGCCATCACATTCATTGTATGCCTAGTGCATCGCTTGCTTATGTTTGCTGATATTGATTGAGTTGAGTTTTAAGTTTTATGAATGATGTCAGAAGGCCCTTAATGTGACACTGGACTGAATGGCTGCCACCAACGTTATTCTGGTGTACAAACGTATCCTACGTCTGAAGGGCCTGCCTCTGGATAAGATTCAACAAGTAGCCAGAGATCTTGGTTTTATCAGGTATCTATTCACTTTCTATCCGCCCAGTATTCCATATTAATACTGCAAAGAGATATCAACGTCTATGGTGTGGACAAAGATGGACGCTACAAGAGACAAACTCTAGGACCAATCATCAGAACTCCTGTTCGCATCCATACGTTTCAGGTTCAACACTTGCAGGAGTTGATACCCGCATATTTCTTTCACCCAAACACATGAGCATCATTCCTGTGTACCAAGCCTTCTAATCACTTTGAATTTGAAGCTCTTCATTGCTTACAGGCTGTTTCCAGCAAAAGAGTGCTTATTGGAGTATGTTAGTCTACATATATCATGTGTCCGCTTCTTCTCTGTTCTCAAGATGTGAAGTATATTTGATTTCTGTCCTTAACCGTTTGTTAAATCCCTGAAGGCCTGACGTCTAAACATCTAATCGTCTAATGAGTTGGCTGATGTTGATCACATGATCAAGGTGGGAATGTGTGCTCATCGTTGTCAGCACCTGACAACAGTGAGCTCAACCTAAGCGGTTACTTTTTTCTGTATAGTCTGAAATTGATTGGAACATGACTCAGTCAACATATGCATCTCATCTATTGTCTTCGCTATCACTGGCAGAGCCATTCAAGTTCAATCTGGAATTCACAGTGGCTGAACTTGAGCTTATAGAGTATACTCTAAGGCAGGTGGGTAGAAATCATGAGGCCTTACCCTTACTTGAGAGAGTTCAGTATATGCGCAGCCTGCCGGCAGGAACCCCTCTTGGGCCGCCTTTGATGGATGATAGGTGAGAACGCCATATACCTTAGCCCTCCACTCCAGATGATAACCTTGATATGATACAGCTTGTCCTCCGAAGATGGTGCCTTTCTCTCTGTTGAAAGGTCATTCATCAAATGTCACAAATTCTCAGCATCTGTGGAAGATTTTTTCCGTCAGAGCCTTGCTTCTGATGATGGGGAGTCAGTGGATGATTATTTCTTTCAAGGGCTCAGTGCTAATGAGACCAGCTTAGATGCAGAGGCATTTGAAGAAGAAGATATTGATGTCATTCCAGACAATGGCAATGGAGATGAAGAACTTCACAGTTGTCGTCACCAACGCCGGGTAGCATCCAGGAAGCTTCGTCAGCTTAACCAACATCCCTACGCACCCCCCAGAGGCCCCATTCTACCCGGAGAGCCTATTAATATGAGGCCACCTGGTCCTGATCCCACCTGTCCTCATAATGGGAGGCGCCTCCATGCAGCTCAAATTTGGCAGGCGCAGGCTACATCTATCCAATCTGCCAGCTTTATCACTTCCGATGCACTCATTGCAACACTCACCACTCCTCATGTAGAGTCTACTGCCTCTCATTTGGATGTCAGAGCGTGGGTCGATAACGCTAACCTGCACCAAACCGGTTCGGTGCATGGATGACTAATGCTCTCCCACAAGCCCAATACCCTAGAAATCATTATGAATAATCTTCCTTTACTTTATGGTTCAGACTGCAGTTCAGATAGTATTTTCATTTCATTTCTCAGATAGACTCAGATAGGCTGAATATGTTTGTATATTTAATTTTGCGGTAAATTTTGCTTAGTCAGCAGCAACAATGACTCAGACTGAATCCCACACATGTCAAGTAACAGTGAAAAATAGTTCTTGCATAAGTTGCCTTGTGGGAACTTTCTTAACACTCTAAATACACGGCTCGCGTCATTTCTACGGTCAATAAAGTAACATCATAGCAAGACACCAACAAATAACATAATCAGTCTGTTACTTAATATTTGTCACATGATACTAAGTCATATGACTCTAACAGTCAGGTGACCTATGATCCTAAACCAAATCATGACAAAGCAACCTTTTGAGATGACTAAAGCTTGATGACACAAATTATAAAGCACATGACTACAGTAAATAGTATTGGTACAATCTGACTAAGCCTATTCCCCTTAAAATGTGGGAAATAGTAGCACAGCCACCATAATTTATCTATATAAGACCCCACTTTTTGCCAATAAAAAATATGCATACAGGGAACTTTTAAGCCCCACAAAATAAATTTGAGTGTGAAGTGTGATCAGTATCAACAACAGTGACAAGAGCTGTTAAGCAACCAACTGAGAGGTCATTGTAAGCAACATCCAGCAATACCTTTCGCTCATCGTCAACAACTGTCAAATATCCTGAGCTCACTGTGCTCAACAGTGAGCAAAACTTTTTCTTTAATTTTCTACTGGTGAACCTCTAGTCTCTTTCTTTTCTTTTCTTTCTTCTTTTTCTGTTTCTTTTTTCTGTTTCTTTTTGTCTTTTTTTTTTTTCATTTGTCTCTTTTTCTGTTCAGTTCGTTCACATCTTAGTGTTATTGTTTGAATTTGTTTCAAGATCTTTGTGTTGTCTTTACGTCCATCTAAGCACCGGCTTAGTGGGAAGACTTCAGAAGTTGATAGTGACGCTTGACCTCACTCATCTGAGTAGTGATACTGAGCCAGGGTTTTCTTTGTCTGCTAGACTTTAGTTGTTGAATAGGGGACTTGGTACTGAAATCCAAGGACGTCCGTTCCTGATTCTGTTTAATACTCATCATGAGTTCCTTGGCAGCAGGTTCAATAGTGAACTAAGAGTTCTACTGATCACTGATTAGTCCTGACCTTTGATTCTACCTGTTTGTGCTGAGGGGGTGATTGTTATAATTTCGCACAACTTTCTGTAGTGAATTTATTATGAGAAGCATTGTTACTGAAGGAAGGGTTTCTCTTACCAATCTATTTCTTTTTTATCAGTACCATACTGTTGGGCTGACTTTTCTCTGTTTTCTAATCACTGCCATACCATTGGAGTGAATCATTTTCTTTTTGTCATCACCATACCATTGGGCTGACTACATTCTGTTTATTTTATTTTCTATTGTGTCCATACTGTTGGATTGACTGGTATTGCTACTGACCTCACAGAAGTACTTTTTGTCTGAACATAGCTTGGGGAAGTGTAAACAGCCACCCACGAACAACCACGTTATCAGTCATTGGTATTTGTCTGAATCACTGACCATGGAGATATTTGATTTTGTAGGTGTTTATCTATAGATCATCTATCTAAGAAGACAATGCCCTGTCTTATCTCAAACAGCAGGATAGTGTCCAGTTAGGTGTCGGCTCAGTAGAAACTATGGTAGCGCGCTGTCAGTTTGTTTCAGTTCACGCAACTGGCTCAAGCTTTATAGCCATGATCACATACATGCAGTTGGCCATGCAATGTCAAAGGTACTTGCACACTTCACTTGGTTTCTTGGTATTGATCAATAATTTGCATTATAGCATCATCACAGCATGTGAGGAGCATTCCAACATTCGCAAATTTTACAATGATGAGGTTGCCAAGTTGAGAAGTGCGCCATCAGAACGTACTTTCCATCGCTGGTATGAACATGGCTGTAAATTCATCTTGCTAGCTGCAGGCAGGTCATTCTACTTGCTTGTTATCATCGCAGGTCTGGAAATACAGTGGAAAGTTGCATCAATGCAGTTTAGTGTCCTTCGGCAAGTTGGTAGTATGTTGAGGCAGCCAGGGATTGGCGGTGAGTAACCTATCCTTTGGCCTCATTGCTGTGTGTTCCTATTGCGTTCCCACAGATAAGGCCGACTTAATCACTCAACGTATCATACCTACCATCGCCTGGATCAGATCCCAAATGCCTATTTCCCTGCAAAGAATTTTTCCATCTTCATTTCTAACATGCATTGGAGCTGGGGACACCCTGGACTGCACAGACCTGGTGCTCACTGATGGAGTCTTCGATATCTTCAGACAAGAGTGCGTAATATATTTATTTTACATTTGCAAAAAATTTCTCACTGACCTTCCAGGAATTTTACTCTCCCAGCCAGGGATATGGGAGCCTGGGCCATTTGCAAATCAGATGTTGCTGAACAGACACTTGTCATTAGTGGTAAGGGCATAACTAGCCACTTACATTCTTTGATGTGTTGCCCTAGTGGGGTGAAACACTTCTGTGTTACAGTCATCCAAACATCTTTTGACCGCTCACATTGTAACAATGTGCGATCCCCTGCTAAGAACGACAGGAAGGAGAATGCGATATGGACGGAAAGCGAGCGCATGAAAGCAGCGGCAGGGGAAGTTGTTAGCGATCTTGATGATCTAGGCAATAAGGTGTGTGAGCTCCAAATTTTGTGATGCAGCGGTCTCACTGATGCTCTCAACCAAGATGGGCAAACTCTATCCAGAGGGCTACAGAAGCCACAGGGGATATGTACGCATACCAATGCACATTCTGAAAGGGTGAATTGATCCTTTGATCGTTTTAAGTAGGAACTCATGTTTTCAGCGGTATGCTTGATTTACGCAATTCAGATGGCAGTCTCATGGCTTTCATCTGTCCCTCTCTACCAGAGACCATTTGCCTTGGCCTCACCAGTAGCTTGCTCGCCTGCTTTGAAAGCAAGAACGTTCTGCACGTTCGCAAGTTTAATGACTCAGAAGGAGCGCCGCAAGTGGAGCAAGACACCGGTTCCACCTTTGAAAAGCTGGTGGAGAAGACTCTTCTTCGTCCCTTCCAGTGCCTGCATTTCTCGCTCTGGAATCGCTACTCAACTGTGGTAGGTCATTGTATTGACAACACTGAACTCTAATGCCAATACTACATCTGACAGGGAGACAATGCACCCACTCATATTCATCCTTATGATATGGTTAGGGCGGATGTAAGTCGCACTAATCATATGCAGTGTTTGCCCTATCCTTCAAGAGACATCTTGGAGCACCAGGAACTGTATAACAACATCCTGACTACATTTGGCGAACTCTTTGAGTGGATTGAAATGGTGGTGAGCGACATTTCTGGGATGTTCAACTTAGCGCTCACCGCATCATAGATGAAGGAGTTTTTGCCAGAGGAGTACGAAGTTCTGGTAGAACTTGGCCAGAATCTTCCTGGTGGAGAACGCTCACTGGTGGCTCCTTTCCTCTCCCTTGTCCTCAATCTCAATGTGACCACAGAGGGTCATTGAGACAGGTTCGACAAGGACCTCTGTCTTGTCTTACCCCTAGGTACAGAGCCCCTTCAGTGGCTTGGCCCTATAGAGTTGGCCAGCCCACCTTGACAATGCTTCTTAGGAGTCGGGCCAACCCACCATGGGCCCACATTAGATTGTCATCCCATAGTCATGGGTGGGCCGGTGAATGCATTGTACCCTACAGTCAGGGCTGGGCCCACAGTGGATTAGCCTCTGAGTTTTGGAGTGAGCCCATGGGTGCCAGGATTAATACTCACGTGTATTGAAGGGTGGGCCTACAGCAGAAAGGAGAAGTTAGCCCTTACCCATTTCGAGTGGGCCCATGGTCTATAATGGTCGGCGAGTGTATGCTGGAAAAATATGTCGGCGAAGTGATAGCCGGAATGCTGTGCCAGCGATTATCAATAGGCGTCGGCGAGAGCATCCTGGAAGATGATGTCGGCGAATGAACCTTAGGTATGTGCCAGCTGTAGTCCATGAGCATTGGCAAGTATGCCTTGGGAGAGAGCATCGGTGAACGAATTTTGAGAATGCTTACCAGCGAGGGTTGATTAGCATCGGCGAATGTGCGGGACCACGGTTGGCTGTTCCATGAGAACGCCAACCATACTCCCTGCCGAAATGGCTATCTATAGGCACAAGTGGTGACAATTTTCTCCCGGAGTGTTCGGCTTAATACTAAGATCTGCGGGCCTCATGATATATCCTATAACAAGACTCAGGATGCTGAGATATTCCAAGTCAGTGCGCTCACAAAATGTCATGTTGATATATGCCAGAGTCGACGACACTGGTTTCCGGGACTCCATTACAGGAACAATCAACACCGCACATCACAGGTCCCCCTCCCAGTACATATATTGCCGATGATAGGCTCGCTGGTATTTGCAACGCCATCTCATGTGACTTTTCGGTGGGCACAGAATACCACATATCACCAGGCCAGACAAAATCAAACAACATGTAATAGATAGCTACATAATGCTACTTCTTGAAGCAGCTAAGAACACCAGTGTCGCCGACAAATACAGTTCACACTCCTGGACATGTACCTAGGTTGCCGGGACATCTCACCGCCACAGTATATCACTTGGGCGCCACAGGCAACGGGCTCGCCGACATTCAGAATTCATTTACCACCTTGCCTGAAAGAAAATCCTCAATCTCAGCCTATCGTCAGGTTCAAGGAGACCACTTCACCAGCATGGGCACAAAATGATACAAATATCCAATTGCCGTTGTGAGCTATGCACCAGCAGCACTAATTCCGAAGGTGGAATACACCACTGAGTGTATTCACAAGTACAAAATGACAAATCTAACTACCATAGCCCATTGCAATTATTGTAATACTACAAATACATACAAGTCCAGATCACTATGTAACAGCTCATTCATGTGCGGTTGATGCTATGGATGCCGACTCAGCTGCAGCATCCTCTGCATCAATGCCAGGTTTAGAATAGGTACCAGAGAGGTACGGTGCTTGCCAATGATCACTGGCAAACAAACTGAAGATGGCGGGAGTAATTCCCGTCGAAGTTCTGCCATCTGCTTAGCAAGCAGTTTGTAGGTTGCCTCTTGCTCGGCAAGTCGCCGGTTGGCATCAATGACGTGTTGCTCACCTGAGCTCACCTTCTCTTGGAGAGAATTCAGCATCTCCTTCAGCACCGCTACCTCATCCTTCAGGGACAGCACCGATGCACTGGCCTCGGCGGCAGGAGTGGCAGTGGTAGTGTCATCCACGTTAGCCACAGGAATAGAAGCGACTGTGACATCGGTGGCGGCGGCGGCGGCAGGGAGTGCAATGGTAGCATTGGAGGAAGTGGCTGGGTTAGCATCGGCGGTCCTAGTCGTGTTCGTATTAACATCGGTGCGAGCCTGAGCACCTGCTGCAGGGCCATGAGTGATGGTGGGTACAGGTTCTGTGGGCGGGAGTTCTGTTGGTCTGTAAGATATTGATCAATAGAATAAAAAGTCACATACCATTTGTGACTTGGGCAACATGAACCGGTGATGGACGCTGGTGGGACTTCGACCTTGTGTGGCGAGCGACAGTCGCTGTAGATTTCTTACCCCTCTGCAGAGGAGCTGAGCCCTTGCCGCCACAGCGATGTTTGGAGTGGTGGCAGCGTGCACAAACCAGCAAGCTCGCCACTGGCAGTGTTAAATCCTTGCCTGCAGACCAGCTGTTACAGTAACATGGCACGAGTCCCCCGCCGGCAGACAGCCCTCTGCCAACCGCACGGCTATAGATGATACCGGAGTCTCACCAGCTCTATGACGATAGATGAAGATAGACGACGATAGATGATAGACGATAAGCGGCAACTGCCGGCTTAGATAAGCGGTCTGGACCGCACGTGACATGACATGACGACATAGGTCTAGAAGACCTATTTATGTTATCAAAATAGAAGGCAAGCCTCGTGTTGCCTCATGTACTGATAGAAGGATACCACGTGGATCCTATCTCTGATAGAAGCGTACCGCATGGACGCTATCTACGATAGAAGCCCGCCTCATGGACGCTATCTCTGACTCATGTAGATAAGCAGATTAGAACCCAGCTTCAAGCTGAGCTTAGACACGATAGAGTAGCCTTATATAAGGTCGAAGATTAAAGTAGACGTTCCTTACTTTAATCTTACTAGGTTTACCCTTGAACTCCTTGTCCCGCTAAAGCTACCTGCTCGACATCGACTCGTACCTTCGGTGACGCCTCTCACTGTCTGTAAACCCTGCTATCATCTCGGCGTAACCCCTCGTTAACCACCACGAGCTACGTTCGAGTACGCAACCTTTGCTTGTCTGTAAAGGCCGACGACTCTCAGCACTCGGTGCCACTGTCGTGGTTGTCGCTGTTTAGATCATCCTAGTCGCACACGACCGTTTGTCGTAACACCAGCTGCCTTTGAACACAGGAACCGCATCCTGGATCCCATACCAGCGATCTCAGGTTGGCATGGTCATCTTCCTCAAGGACATTGGAGGAGCTGGAGGCGGTGGTGCCTGCATTCTTGGGGGCAGCCTTGACGACCTTTGGAGCAGGCTGGGAAATGTTAGAAGGTAAATTGGGATATCGAATATCAACTTACTGGGATTGCAACATATGGAGTCCCCATCTTTGGTGCAGGACCTACATTCATCCTCATCTCATTCATCTTCTCATCCAACTCGTCGACTTTGATGTATCAAGGGCCTGTCCTGGGCGCAGGATTTGGTGTCGCTGTGCCCTCAAGCTCACTTGCGGCCGCCAATCGTGTGGCAGACTCGCGGCGTTGGCGGGAACCTTTCACCGCAGGAGGAAGCCTTGCTGGCAAAGATTGCTAACACATGTCAGAAAATAAGTGCATGACAAGGTACCAATACTTACTTTAACCGGCACCGCTTGCTCAGCGACCTTCGTGTTTTCTACCTCACTTTCATCATCACTGATAATGACCTTGGACTTTGCATGCTGATGCTTAGTCTTCAGCGCACTGCTGCGACTTCTGGTGCTGGTGGCACGTGGACGTGCACATTTGCCACGCTCATCAGCAGACTCATCGGCAGGGTGTGCCTTTTCTTTGCCTTTGCCCTTCCCAACAGAGACCACAGGGTCCTGAGCAAGGGCACCGCAGGGCTGCGAAAGACCAGCAATAGGAGGAGTTGCTGGCGGTGCAGGTTGCGCAAAGCCAACACTTAGCAGGTAAAGGGGGCTCTGGGTGTTGCGAGGATCGTCTGTGTGGATGTTAGTCCAAACAGGAGTTGTGACCACCTCACAAAAGGATGCATCCAGGTGTTCCCGCAACTCTGCGGCAGCAGAAAGCACAATCGGTGGAACAGACTTTGCTTGCATCGCAAACATCGTAAATGCATTTGACTAGAATTACAATCAGAGAATATCCTACATGCGAGAATTACGAAACTTACTAGTGTTTTTGCCATGTCCACCGTGATTGGCATATTGTGAGGATCGGCAGGATCCAACTGCAAAGCTGTCTGCAGGAGTTCTTCCACGCGCTTGCCTGCCTTGCGGAAGGCGTGGTTGGCAGTGGCGCATGTTGTATCAGTTACAGGAGACATATTTAATAAGTTGGTCGATGTAGAAGCACAATGTACGAACAGGCAGGTTTCTGATGAGCGGCGATGAACTGTGACGGTAATAAATACCAGTGTGATGTGGCTGATTATGTCATCAGCATTTGCCTAATCGGGTACCGAACAATACAAATCGTTGGGTTGCGACCACATCCCACAACTCCACAACACATTTGTGTATGGGTCCTCCATCCCCACAAACCTCCACTATACTCAATTGTGACCAACGTCGAGGACAATGAATGTCAAACATTGCAACCCACCAAGTGTTTTGCATTGAAGTCTACCGCCGGTATCTGGCGGCAGCACTAATGTTGAAGATTTAATAATGAATATTGTCAGCATCTATTTTTAAAGTCCATGTCACATTGATTCCGTGCCATGAATACTGATTGAAACAAATGCCCACATGTTTGCTGACACAATGGATCCTCAGGTACCACAAATGTTCAAACTCTGATTCCTGGGTCACATAAATTAACCTTCGTATCAAGACGATCACAGTAATCATGTCAGACATTCCTGGTTTCACCGAACGTGTGAGTCCCACCAGTGACCGCACCACATTTGATCTCACCGACATGGCAAATATCTTTGAGTTCGCCGCGTCCCACTTGCTTGCTATTCGGATCGCTTTGGAGGACAGTGCGCTTGTCACCTCGGCGAAAATTCGCCACATCATTGCAAGATATCTGATGTGGGAGGGAGAGGTATTTGATTTGCATGTCGCCGGTATAGACATTTATTGATCGTCGAACAGGTCTTTATCCTCCCTTGGGTGGCCTTTTGCGAGGGCTTGAGCATCAGCCCGCCACTATCAAGAAATCTAAGGTTTTTTACAGGGATGCTTGGGATGAGCCAGGTAGAACTGCTCACCGACCAGGAACTTTATGATTCCTTCATGAAGTTGCTGCCATTGCCATCCGGTCCTTGGGTGAGAGGTCGTATCATTCACACATATCCGATGGCCTGGTGGACCATGCCATTCAATACAATGGACTACAAGGAGTTCACCATGAAGTTCCCTAATTGTAATGAAATCAGGCAAATGTTAATCAACCATTTCGCTCAATTGGTCAGTATTTTTCATCTTGCCAAGCATGCCGGCTGAGATTTCAATTTAGCCAGAGGGCCGCTTGTTGGTCACACCTGGAACATTAGTGGAGGCAAGGTCAACGCCGGTGGTGCAACAGCTGGCACGCATTGAAGCCGAAGTTAAGCAGGAGGGTGACTACATTATCGCAATGGTGGAGAGCAAGATAGTGGAGGCCCGACTTGTGGCGGCATCCATGATAAGAATGGAAACCACATTGGGTCAGGATGTGAACGCCGCAATTGAGGCCACGGAATGGTTGGTGAAGTATTTAAAACGAGAGGCACAGTGATTGTAGGATGGCCAATTGTAATTCCATTGCTTGAATACCTTTGTTGATACATTGTAATCAGCATCAGAATTAGTGTAAGGTGATACTGCTAGAATCATGTTTCGGTGGTCTCCAACTTCGAAACATAATGCAACATCCACTGCCGCCGATAAGTTATACTGCGAGAATCATGTTTCAGCATCCGCCACCGCCGATGTCACTTAATCCCTTCATACATGCAATGATGTTTGATCTATAACCTGTCGGCGGTGCATTCCCTACCTACCATGTTGCATGATCGCCACAAGCGGTCATGTGATATATCACTCCCAGCATCAACATCCTAACAACACTGGCACAACATATAATTATTGAATCCGGGATACATGTAGTATAGCCAGTCATAAGAGCAGTCTGCTAGCATGATGATTTTGCTGTTCTAAATTCATCCATCACATCTTCATATAGGTGCCAATACATTTTCCCCTGCCATGCCGCATAGGCAATATGTCCCAACAATTGGGTATCCTGGGCTGTGATAGACAAATGAATCCATTGCTCTGCTTTGTGCAGGAAGAAATTGGATGTCCAATTCATCTCATGCTGCACGAGCAGGAGCTCCTCCTTCCAATGGTCCATCAAGGCCTTCACACGCAGCCAATGCACACAATAAACTATAGGTCATCGGCGGGGTAAGCGGTGAATACAGAATCTGAGCCAGCAACTCACATTCATTCAACCAGTCACTGCTGTTGGAGTCCCTTTCCACGTCCATAGACCAAAACCATGCCAAGGTGTTGTTTCTCTGTCCTCTGGCATTTGGATCTGCCACAGCTGTGCTGACCTTCAGATGCTCCTTGGCCAATGGACAATATCTCTCCAGCAATGTATTGTCAGCGCCGAGTTTACTGAGTTGTATGCAGCACTTTGAATAAATGCTTGCATTGATGCTTACAATCCTGTCCACTGAATGAACTTGCGCCCAAGCTCTAGTAGACGTTGCTTGTGATTTTGCCGCTCTGACAGTGGTGCAGAAAATGACTGCCTTGTCTGCAAGGTGCACTTGGATGTTGTGAAGGGCATCATTCGCCTGTCCCTGCCGCAGAGTAAGTTCCTGTTGAATTAAGTCTGCGGCGCCAATGTCGGTGCATTTCTCTACACCTAGATTGGATGACATGGATATGAATATCTTTTCTGGCTCAAAGAGTCCAAATTCATCGGCGATGTCTTCGTCTGAGTCTTCTTCTAGAACCAGAAGCTCCTGTTCCAAAGGTTGAACATCACCTTCACCAATTCCATCGCCGAGAAATCTAAGACCCATAGCCTCCCAACAATCAATGTCTCCTTGTAGTCTCTCACGACGGTGTACGATCTCTAACAGCTGAAGTTCGGTGGGATGCCTACCCAATTTTCTGACATCTATCTGGAGTGTCACTTGTGCCTCCTCAATTGATATGCCCTCCGCTAGCCATGTTGCTGCTCCTCTGCGAGATGCTGAACCAAGGTGCCGACCTTGTACTAACAACTGCAGTTCATTTTGCTTTCTCGTCGGCGCTGTCTGGCCATTAGTATTGATGTTGCAAAATTATTCTTCCATACCTTTTTGTATTTGGACCTCATAAATGTCCATTGCCTTTGGATCAATCATGCGCCGTTCTTGTGCAAGTTTCTCTTGTTCCTCCCGATGCTGAACTTTGTGTTACAGTAACATGGCACGAGTCCCCTGCCAGCAGACAGCCCTCTGCCACCGCACGGCTATAGACGACACCGGAGTCTCACCAGCTCTATGACGATAGATGAAGATAGATGATGATAGACGATAAGCGGCAACTGCCGGCTTAGATAAGCGGTCTGGACCGCACGTGACATAGACATGACGACATAGGTCTAGAAGACCTATTTATGTTATCAAGATAGAAGGCAAGCCTCGTGTTGCCTCATGTACTGATAGAAAGATACCACGTGGATCCTATCTCTGATGGAAGCGTACCGCATGGACGCTATCTACGATAGAAGCCCGCCTCATGGATGCTATCTCTGACTCATGTAGATAAGCAGATTAGAACCCAGCTTTAGGCTGAGCTTAGATACGAAGAGTAGCCTTATATAAGGTCGAAGATTAAAGTAGATGTTCCTTACTTTAATCTTACTAGGTTTTCCCTTGAACTCCTTGTCTCGCTAAAGCTACCAGCTCGACATCGACTCGTACCTTCAGTGACGCCTCTCACTGCCTGTAAACCTGCTATCATCTCAGCGTAATCCCTCGTTAACCACCACGAGCTACGTTCGAGTACGCAACCTTTGCTTGTCTGTAAAGGCCGACGACTCTCAGCACTCGGTACCACTGTCGTGGTTGTCGCTGTTAGATTATCCTAGTCGCACACGACCGTTTGTCGTAACACTTTGGCGGCATCGACGCTATCATTAAGCTTCTCAAAGGCGGCAGTGCTTTTGGCAACACCTTTTACCGCTTGTCTGAATTTGTGGCAAATGGCCTTGCCTTGATTTTTGGTCAGTCATTTACATTACGAAGGAGATGTAACCCACTCATCCTGATCATTTTCATGAAATTACAATCATTCATTTGATAATCCAAGCACTCCTTTCGGTGCAGCGTCCCCATTCCACGCGCTGAAGGAGATATGATATTTAAAGGAGCCCACAGTGTCTCCATGATCTCACCGTCAATACGTGCAGCGCCCTTGATAAAGTTTGAGGCATAGCGCACATAGCAGCTGTCCTGATGGCCATGAATATGCCAAAGACCTATTCCGGGTATTATTTCCAGCTGCTCTGGAATGTCCAAAAAAGGACTGTCAGCAATACAGTTCTTAAGATACTTATGGTACTGGCAGTTGACATCGTAGAATGTCAATGCACGCCAAATACCATCGGCATTGTGCTTTAATGCCTCGCACAACACATAGTCCATATTCATCTGTCTAAGCGCTGTCGGCGATGTCCTACAAGTATATTGGCGGTTTAAGCATTGCGTACCTTTCTCCCTTTTGAAAATCCACCATTGCATGTCGCACAAAGCAGCCATGCCTTGCACAGGCACAACCTCCGATACCCATTGCTTCCAGTCGGTGACGAGATGCATTGGCTTGATTTACGGCTCTGTGGTTGTTGCATTCGGACCGTTGTATGATATCCTTTGCCTGTGCAAGATAAGCTTTATACACTTCAGTCAACCACTTGAAAAGACCTCTTAGGTCTATTGCTTTGTGGATAGCAAAGGACCTAGTGGGTGTGTTTTAGGATGGTATTCCCAGTATTTTACCCTATGTTCTGGGATGTCCCGGCCCACACTGAAGCAAGTATCTGGGCCATCCCAAGGACCTATTTTTGATCTTTCCCAATCCCAACCGGGATCACTCTAGCATGTCTCTGGGATGTCCTGGGGCATTTATTAGGTGAGCTTTCCCATCATAAATAGGGGTGATAGGGGTCCTTTTTCAGACATTTTGACGGCATAAAAATCCACAATTTGTACATTGATAGAAGGAGTAGTACTAGGTATGTAAGGCCAGTATATGCGCTTCAGACAAGATTTTGATATTGGACAAATCCTGCAGGGATTTTGGCCTGAAACATTGTCCTAAACCTATGAGAAGTCTAATGAGAACTGTGAGGGTGGGTGTGCACCAGTATACTATAGTCAGGATTGATGCATCAAGCAGACTTTATTGTATTTATTTAATTGTAATCAATAGCTATAAAAACTTATTTGATAGCATATATAATGCTCATGAGACGCACTTGAGACTGCTGAGGGAGTGGTGGGCAGGCGCAAAAGAGTGATAGACACACCAAGTGCGGCACTAGTCATTGAGTAATTGAATTGTCTTGCGAGCAACATGCAATAAAATGTGGGAGCTTTACTTGCAAGTCTGTGATAAGATGATGGAGGAGTGTGTGACAAAGGGGGGGTGGCACAGAGAATATGAAGCAAAATGTGGGAGCTTTACTTGCAAGTCTGTGATAAGATGACAGGGGGGTGTGCAACAAAGGGGGGGTGGCACAGAGAATATGAAGTAAAATGGGGGAGCTTTACTTGCGAGTCTGTCATAAGACGAAGGGGGGTGTGATGAAGAGGGGGTGGCATAGAGAATATGAAGTAAAATGGGGGAGCTTTACTTGCGAGTCTGTCATAAGACGACAGGGGGGTGCGATGAAGGAGGGGTAGTTCCATGTAACTGTTCCTGGCTGGGAATGTTGATAAAATGACAAGCCATCCTCTCATTCATGATGGGGTGTTGCCGGTTCGACTCGAGTAGGCCATCATATACAGCTTGAGAGATGAAGTCTCCAGTTTGAGGAGGCAGCCTGTATTGTGTGTTTAGAAAGAGGGCATGGTCCTTGAGATGCTTGACCTCAAAGATGCTCTTCAGGTCCTGGATATCATCCTGACCATAGGGTGGCAATTTTTCGTCATCGCCAATGAAGCAAACCTTTCTAATGGAGGTATGAGAGGTGAAGAGAGGCATGTAGATGCCAATCTCAATTTGGGATGCTATCTAGAGAGGGGGGGAATAGACAAATATGACTAGCTAATTACACTGGTCGGGCTCTCCCATCTACCTCTGTACTGTCCTCTGGGCCTTCCCATCTCCCCTAATTACACTGGTCGGGCTCTCCCATCTACCTCTCTACTGACCTCTGGGCCTTCCCGCCCACCCTAATTACACTGGTCGGGCTCTCCCATCCACCTCTCTACTGACCTCTGGGCCTTCCCACCGACCCTCAAAATGTCACTTTGTTTGTCATGTGACATTGCTAACATATATTTGTAAGGTACACCTTATGCGAAAAGCACTGAATGTCACACCATGATGTTTTGTCACAACTGAGCAATTATTCCAGAACAAACTAACAACAAATAGGTGAAACAATGGCTACACGAAAAAAGTGAGAGAAAAATTGCAAAATTTCTGTTTTTCCACTTCATAGGACAACCAAAATTGAATATGTTCTACAATTTTTTATGCAAGTCATCTTAAAGTCACATGACATTTGATGCTTTCATAACCTTATTATTATGAGGATGGTCTATAGGAGCATGCATGATACAAAGAGTCATTTCCAATCTATAGATCAACTAGAGTACTACAACATAAATCCGACATGTTTAGTTGGGCTGTTATCAACGAGTCATTGAATACATAGCCATCCTTGATGTAATCTGCCTCTTCCCCTCTATACTGATCCGCTAATGCAATATCTTCCAAGACATCCATAAGCTCATCATCACCAAAGCCAATCTCGGACTCCCAATCATCTCGATCCTCCCCTACATCATCTTCGTCATCATAGACATCAGGGCACACCACGTGTGTCGCATTAGCAAGCTCGTTATGTGATGGCCCCCAGCAGTCAGGCATAGGCCACGCACATGGGATGGGACGAACCTTTGTTTGCCACCTGAGTACAAGGTCAATAAACTGTCGAGCACAAAGATCCATGTAATAGAGGATTACGTCGTCATCACCTTCGAAAGTCAGCATAGAGTCTTAGCGAAGCACAAAAAACTTACTTGCATGTGCACGGGCCCTCTGCAGAGCATCCCACTCCACAATAGCCCACTCCTGCAGAGCACAGCGCTCAACCTTCACACACAACTCCTCTTCATTACATCGGTCGATCTCGAGCACCAGTCTGATCGCAGCGCGAGTGACCTCATCAGCTAACCAATCAGGAGGTTCCGGCACGACATCATCGAGTCCAATGTCCTGCCAAATGTCAGCATCAACATCAAGATCGAAGATACCGGCAGGAGAGATAGGGTTAGGCGCTATAGCATTGGGAGGACTGCGGCGTTGTCTGATAAGAGCACTAAGATCCGCACATAGGCTATTGTAGGAGGATACAAGTTTTCGTATTGTAGGATTGCGTCGCTGGATTGCAGTATCGACATGAGAATTAAGCTTGTGTTCTGCGACAAGAAAGTACAATCAGTTGAAGTCCATCTGTAAAACTCAGAACATGAGTACCATTCACTGTTTGCCTGTATGAGCGTTCAAGCTTTTGAACTTGCGCTGTCGAAGTCATTCGCGAATACGGGTCTTAAGAGCTTGAGCATCTAAACGGACTTGTAGATATACATTCCAACGTAATTGGTCCAGACGGGTGCACTGACTGATGCCAAGCCTTGTCTTCCAGCGGCTCAAAGTGTCCACAAGTCTCGATCGGTGAGCACACTCTTCAATGAGATGAAAGTTGAAGTCGACGAGATTGTCGATGTTTCCTGTACAAAGTTGCATTTCCATGCGTCACAACGATCCATCGAGCTCAACAAGAGATTTCTCGATGGAGAGGATTTTCGTGATTTCATCGTCATTGCTTGTCTTCGATCTTCCTGTCGAGATCACACACATGAATAATATGATTAAATCACCAAATGACACTTACGAGGCAGGGGTCTTGTCTGATGTTCAACCTGTAATTTCCACTGCTGATGGACAGGAGTCTCATCCACTGAAAGCTCACATAGAGCTTGCATGGCATTACTCTTCTTCTTAGCGCAGTTATTCCACCTCCGGATCAACCAGCTGCCAAACAAAACAAGGTTTTTGTCATCCAGGTGCCGGACCTGAGCGTCGAGGACAAAAAGTCGCTGATGAAACTGAAAAAGTGGTCAGTAAGTAGGAAATATATAATTGTAGTCAGAGTGAATCTATGGTACAACCATGGCAATTGTAATATGACGAGTGGCTATAACCCGTATGAAACCATTCTTGAAACCAGAGAACACTCACCCCAGAAATGCGTAGCGGAGCAATAAGATGTTTGAGTGCACTCCATGGATGCTCGCAACCTTCTCCATCAGAAAGGCCAAAGCCTTCACACTTGTGAGGATGATATATGATTTGACAGGCCCATTGGTGGCCATAAGTGTGAAAGACTGATATAGCGAAAGTTATCCGGCAAAGAACGGCATCATCGAGGAGCCGGTACTTGAGACAACTTCAATGAAGTTGACAGCCGATGTCATACAAGAGGCCGACGGTCATCTCGGGAGGGATATTATCGAAAAGCTTCTTGATTAGAGCGAGAGCATAGTGCTGCTTTTCTCCCGCCGACGTCATGTTAGCGAGCCATAATACACGATCATAGCGACATAACATGGCCATCACCCCTGTGTCTGCAAAAAATTGGGTGCTAGCCTTTTCACATTTTTCATCAGCAGCAAAGAAGGATTCACTGCAGCCATCCAGCGCAGAGGTCGGGACTCTCATGCCATTCTCGTAGCCATCCTCCTCCTCTTCTGTGGGTCGCTTTCTCTTGCGACCCCGAGCAGGGGGTCTGCCACGACAACTTCGCACATGGGCGTCCATCGATGTCACCTCGTCATCCGAAAGAAAAACTGATCTGATTGGGTTTGGGGGATCTGGACCTCCGCCGTGTTGATCCGATGAACACTTTTGAGTGAAGCACATGTCAATGCAAGTGTGGACGTCAGGTCTACTATATGTTTTATGATTTATTTAGTTGCTGATATTGAAGGAGCTTACCTGAGATTAAGTGTTCCACTTTTTTGCCAATCAACCGAGCCAAAACAAATCGGACAGCGAGACCTTAGATAGTCGCTTGGACGTGTTAATCCCTCGTTGGATGACGCAGGAAGTGGGCAATAATTTCCAATGAGATTTGACAAGTGATCTTCAGCACTCATGCAGAGTACAGAGTACCAATGATAGGTGTTATCAAATTGATGGTGAAGATTATCCTACAATAATATTGATCAAGACGACCAAAATTCAATACAGATGCTTGACTAACCTTGGTGGTAAGTTGATACCCACAGCCAGCCAGAAAGACTTCGAGTGTTTCACACCAAGCAGTCGTGTTGGGAGTGATATGCACAAACAAAGTCTTGACAAACTCCAGCAGCTGGAGGTCCACAGCGAGAGAAGGGGCAATGGGAGCGCAGGCAAAATAACCGCGAGCCAGGAGCTGAAGGGGAGCAGGCACACAAGTGCAACAATCAATTCGTAGTGTCTCAATATCTACAATATTATCAGCAAACCAATAGCCTAGGTAATAAGAGAGACATACAATCAAAAAGTATGCAAGTGATCTTGAGAGCCCTCCGCCAACAAGAGGACCTACACTGAAAGGCAGCAGCTTCATCTGGCTGCAGTTCAATTTGATCGCGGAGAGAAGTCGATTTGCGCAAGTATGCAAGGTATGGAGCGATCAAGGAAGGAATGACTTCGTTTGTCCAGCGTCGCCACTGATTAATCTTCTTTTGGCGGTTGTTTGAACGGGAGGGCGTGAGTAAGTTGCCATTGGAGATGTAGTGGAGTGAGTTGTAGAAAGACAAGCCTTCCTCCTGATGCTCTAAAAGATCCCCAGCGAATGGGGTATCATGCTGGTCAGCAGAGCTGGCATCACCCAAAGGCTGTTGCTGCTGTGACCTTCCTGTGATATTGGGTGATTGTTGTGTGAGTCGTTTTCTTCCGGGAAGTACAAGTAGTGGGGGGGCTATAGGAAGGTGAAAGTTGCTGCTTTTCTGCGGTCGCCGCCTCCTCTTCACCATTGAAGAAGTGACGAGTCTGTGCTGCCCATTGCGAGGCGGTTGAGTAGACGGCCCAGCGATAGGGATGGATAAGACCATGACAAGACAATCAAAGGCAAGCACAAAGCCTGCACTGAGGTCAGTGTCGACACGAAGTCGACTACTGAATGCTAGGAGGGACTCGAAGTCCCAAACTTGCATCGAAAAGGAAGACGATAAAGTGGGCGAATAGGTCAATCAACCTTCGGAGCGGATGAGTGCTAGGAAATGTGAAGAAAGGAACTCTATACCTGTTGATGTGCACTCTGTTCTGTGAAACCAAGATGTTAGCTGGTATGCGGAAAATAGACTTTAATCCCTAGGGATTGGGTATTTGTCCGTGATAAAGTCCACTTACGACCGAAACAACATTGGTAACATATGATGGTATACAAACTGTTGACTAATTGTGGTACATTAATTGCAACAGGTAAAGGGTATGCAATGCCAAAGATCTATGTGACCGAATACAGCAGATGAGGTACAATAGGCGGACAGCCGGTATTGTTGAAATAAGACTGAACGTAAAAGGCACAACATTCCTTCATCCCCTTCCATAAATCGTGCTCACGTCCAGTTTGGTTGAGAGGCTGCTTGAGGGACTCAGGAAAGCGCTCCCATGTCAACAATACCTTGCGGAAACTTTCGAAGTACGGTAAAGCAGCATCGAAAGATGGCGCATTGAGTCCGTCGTTTTCTTGAGGGAAGTCCTTGTTCCAAACTCTCAATGACTTCGACAGGAAAATGCTACAAAGAAGTTCCATCCTTTCCTTCCTTGCTTCCTTGTCCTTACGTGCATCGCGCCCAAGATGTTCATCAAGGTCGAGAAGTTCATATCGGAAACCTTGTTCACAGATTTCGTACATGATTTGGCGCACGAGATCTGCAGGGGGATTGTCGAGAGTTGAAATAGCTATGTCCTTCCCATGCCAATGAACATTTGAGGCTCCTGACAAGGCCCGCAGTGCCGTAACCTCCTTTTGAAAGAGGGCAGCAGTAGCTGCTTTCGACTTGCTAGTCTTGCTGGACGTCTGTGTGTCCAGAGGACCCTGAGCATGCTGAGATATTAAGAAATTGTGCCAGTTCTGGGCCTGAGGAAGAGGTCGAGGGCTTTCTTCATAGACACGTTCTAGCCAGGTTGGACAGCAAGCCAGCCAGTTGGCAAGGTACTTCATTAATGATTGCGGGGAAAGAACGTTGACGAACAATCCCGGATCGGGAAGTGAGTAACCGTCGTCCATTTTGTCCCTGGGATGCTTGATGCGGATGAATTCTTTCTTCGCTTCCTGCAAAGCTGTCTTGAAGAAAGAATTCATTGGCGGCATGTAAGGGTGATCAATGTCAGACCACTTGTCATGGCCAGATACAGCTTTGTTCTGACGGGGAGCAGTGGCATCGTCTGAGGAATGAATGAGAAACAGCGGCCATGAAAGAAGACTGATGAACTTACATGGCGCAAGCTTTGCCTTTGCCTTCCCTTTGTCTATGTGAGCCCTCCCCACTGATGACTCCTTCACAACAAGTTGTTCAACTTGGGGTTTTGGAACGGGCAGCTTCTCAAAGTCGGAGTATGGTTGGCGAACGGCCTCATGGCGCCGGCGATTGCTAGGACATCTGGCGATGATGTCGAATGGTTGAGCAAAATTTTTGACGGGATGGTGGTACATGCCGATGACAAGGTCATCAGGTGGTGTAAATGAAACTACTTTGATGATGTTCATATTGGATTGAACGAGTCTGGCATCGCAAATAAGCCAGACAGGAACTCCAGCAGCGTGCACCTTCGTGGCAATAGCGACATCTTGAGTGAAACAACCCATCCACTTAGGGTTAACATTATGTGTGGTGTCGACAAAACGCATGCGGGGCTCGATAATTTCGTAGTAATCTAGAAGCGCCCAGATATTGAGAAAGCGACACTGATATTCAGCAACGACCATGACAACATTGCACCAGGCCATGGCTTGCTGGAAGTGCTCATATACAGCGTGCATCACATGTACCCACCCAACAACATGACCCTCTTTGTGCATCCTTGTGAGCTTGTAGCTGCTGACCCGCTTGTTGGCCTTCTCGTACAATCGCTTGAGATGGTCAAGAATGTCCGTCTTGAGCTGACCAAAAAGATTATCGGGCGCAAGGGGCACAAAGTCACTCATGAAAGCTGGCCTGAACCACGCATATGTCATGCTCGAGTCGTCCATGTAGGCTTCCCAATGTGGGATTGCGAAACTTCGAGCATATGAGTCATCGTACATCTGTGGCCACTGAAAGGGATCTACAGCCCAATATCTGCCATCTGCTCGCGCTTGAATTATGTCGGATTCGTTGTCGAAGGATTGGGGAATGAACTTCATGTTGGGAGTGGTGATGACTCGGTGCCCATATGTAGCCACACAGAATGCATCAGTAGCAGTGAGATAACCTGGACGGACATCGTCAGTTCAAAGACAGTATAGGTGCGGAGATGACAAAACACACGGTCGCCATCGCGCATGAATGGTTTGAAGACAGGGATGGACATGATAGTGGATCCAGGAATGGCGGTACTGAGAATGAGAAATCACACAGCGACTTGAAGTCACCGAGGAATGAAATTTAAATCGCACAATGACTCGAAGTCACTGATGATTTAAATGCTACCACGAAGGCAGAGTAGGACGGTCTCGAAAGATGTTGCAAAGAAATCTGAATGAAGGCATGATGTCAGTAATTATAGCATAATCCAATAGTGATTACACTTACAGAGTCTTGAGTGAATGAGTCTTGAGTGAATAGAGTCTGGTTAGAGGCTGGATGTCAGTCACGATAGTGTGATCAGATAGAGTACATATGCTTACCCACGACGCCCAACAGCACAGTCTTGAGTGAGATCGCTGGATGCTGAATGTCAGTAATTATAGCGTAATCATACCAATTATGCTTACCGTGAAGGCTGACAACAGTCTTTAGTGAAATCGAGAGATCTTGTAGATGTCTGGGTGTCAGTAACAGCGTGAAAAAGAAACGGTCAAGAAAAACTAAAACGGTTGAAGACAATTCTGACGGTTAAGATGATTCTGGCTGTGAGTGACAATGCTTCAGGAAAAAGACAAGATGCTGCCGGTGGACAACAAGATGCGGCCAGTGGAAGGCAAGGCACTGCTGGTGGATGACAAGATGTGGCCAGTGGAAGGCAAGATACTTGGCAGGCCGGTGGAAGAACTGCTGACCAAAGTCTAAGCAATCAATAGCAGCAAGCAACACGAAGTTGCTGCTCACAGGGCGTCTACCACAAAGGCAGACTATAGAGGGCGCGGAACGGTGATGGAGGAAGAAGTTGGGTGGTGAGCGATGAGGAAAACAAGCTGAGGATGAAAGACTGAAGGACAATCTGAAGTCCAGAATTGTGGGAAAGCCCTTACTTAGTCTGGGAGTGCCCAGTCATGGCCTGGGAGAGCCCGTGTTCAACTTCCCATTTTGGCAATTTTACCAAGTCTTATCCATCATTCCTTCTGAATCTTTCATGACTCCTCATCGTCTGCCCCCATCTCCACCTCATCTGGCCTCATCTGTTACAGGCATCCGTAACACCTACAGGAGCCCCAGCTCTGCCTATGCCAGCCCCCGCTCTGCTAGACTCCCCACGCGGCGGTGCGCCGCCCGCACTTAGAAAGACAGCGGTCTGGACTGCTGTGACCCCGCCCCTGGCGCTATGACCCCACCCCTGGCCTAGACGGCCTTGTACCTGATCCATGGAGGCTGTACGCCTCATGGTCACCCTAGATCAGCGCATGTATACCACATGTCGCTTCATGAAGACCCGGAGCGCCCTTGGCGCCTCATGTACTATGTGCAGTTGCACTTGGCGCTGCATGCTTGATCAGAGGTTAAGCCTCATGTACCTTATCTGACCCTCATGTCTTGTTATAATAGATCCTAGATATACTATAGATTACAGACTGAGCTTGAACACTTACATGTAGCACATATAAGTAGACAGATTATTGTACTTAGACTTTACTTTAATCTACTAGGTTCATCCCAGAACTTGCTCAGCTAAGCCTCCCAGCTCAGCTGCCTAAGACCGCACTTCTAAGTCGCTCCCCACTTCTTAGCCGTATCCGCTAGCCCTGTATCTCGATGAGTGCCGTCTTACCGAGATCACCGGAGGAACCCTTGACATTCCGTCAAGCCGAGAACCACCCTCAGCTTCAGTAGACTCACTCAAGTCGTTGCTGAGAAGACCTATCCTAGTTCGCACACGCCGACCGACGGTCAGCGTAACATCATCGCATAATTGTTTGGTCCGCCTTCAAGGCAGACAAACTTTGCCTGGGTGACTTCGCGTCATCCAGTGCTACCTGGCTGTCTGACTACGAGTCAGATGGTCCTACCTGCCTCAACACTGAACCTTCAACACGGCATCACTTCGCCCATTAGGACTTCAGACTGTCCATCCATCCTCTACAAAGGTGTGTATCCAGTTATCTTATTCTAATTCATCGTCTGCAGGAATTTTGAACGCCTCAAATATTTCCTATTCTCACTACCGATCAGTATGTCCTCCCCACAATTTACTTTATTATAATTGACACACTATACTTCGCAACAGACAATAAAAAGTCAACCTTATCGCATAATCGTTTGGTCTGCCTTCGAGGCAGACAAACTTTGCCTGGGTGACTTCGCGTCATCCAGCGCTACCCGGCTGTCTGACTGTGAGTCAGATGGTCCTACCTGCCTCAGCACCGAACCTTTAACACAGTGTCACTTCACCCATTAGGACTTCTGTCCATCCATCCTCTACAAAGGCGCGTGTCCCACAATTTCATTCTAATTGATTGTCTGCAGGAATTTTGAATGCCTCAGGTACTTTGTATTTTTACTACCGATCAGTACGTCCTCCCCACATTCTACTTGATTACAATTGACATATTCTACTTACAACAGATAATAAAAGTCGGGTTACGCAAAAGCTGGGATCTGGACTGGCGAGTGTAAGTGTAAGCATACCTTTTTGGACACGCTGGAGGAGATCGTTGATGCTGACCATGCGATCATCAGTTCTGCGAGTGGCCTGGAGTCTTACGCCTACTTTGTCCTCTTCGCTGCTGTAGCTATGATGCTTGCACCATGGCGACAATCTTACGTTGAAGAAGTTTATGCCTTGCCACATCCCCGTTCATTGAAGATGCATGTATTCGCTCCATAACTCATCTGGATTCTAGCTTTGTTGGTGTGGACCATCAGTTAGTATGTATTCATTTGCGTTGAATATCGCATTATCCTGATGACATTTCAATTTAACTCTTTTTGTGTGTGTTGATTGGGCGGATTAATAGTTGTCAAAAATTTGTTTTTTGTTTGTATTGGCCCCCTTACGATCAGTTAAAAACCGCAATGTACGTGTATTTCTACAAGGAATATTTCTTCTTCAGACTCGCAATCAGCTTTGTCTTCTATACACTCTTCCATCATCCTGTTAAGACTTCAAGTCTTGCAAAAAAGCTCTAAGACTTCGTGTTTTGCAAGCTGCCTGCTTTTAACATTCGTCTTAACAGCACCCCTTTTCTCAGTATCTACAGTTTAATGGCGCCCTCGACCAGAACCAAAGCCCATCGTGGTGCAACAACTACTGGCACTACAGGCCCCACAGTGTCCGACAGCTCTGTCATGCGCACACGCAGTGGTTTTGCTATCAACCCCCCTACCGACCAAGATAAGTGCAAAAAAATGTACTATCCATCAGCTCTCTCCTGTTCCAGATAACCCTAACCGCCCAAAACCTCATCTTCTGGCCTGACGTACCTCGAGCATGAGCTTCGAAGACTATGCTCAGATCCTTGCTCGCCCTCGCAAACCAAAAGTAAAACCTTTAGTGGACCCAGTTATTTCTGATATCCAGTTGCACAGTGACTGTGCCCCAGGTACTGATCTATGGTATTCGCCAAAACAACTAATGCTAACCCTTTTCATAGCCGCCTCTCCCACCGACGATGAAGATGATGGCATGGGCGACGTTGGCGACAATGATGACCACGACAATAACCCGAACAAAGGCAATGGCCAGGCTGACAAAGATTAGGCTGACAAAGACCAGACTGACAAAGACCAGGCTGACAAAGACCAGGCTGATGAAGGCAAAAATGAGGAAGGCGAGAATGAGTATGATGAGGATGAGGATAATCAGGACTCCGGGCGTGCAAAGACTTCAAAAGGTATATTATATTTCGTTTAATCTACGGTTGTCAAGGCTGATGGGTGTTTGACCACAAAGATAACATAGAAAGTGACAACAACGCCAAGGATACCGATGAAGAACCTGACAATGACGAGAATAACGAGGACCGAGGACGCGCAAAGACTTCGCCAGGTTTGTACTGTCTAATTTTTCTCTTGGTGGGGAAGGCTGACAGTTACCTATTCTACGCAGTCAGGAGACTTTGGGCCTGAAAGGTCAAGATGGTCAACTACAATTTCGATGACAGTTCTCTGACCTCTTCGTTGGACAGCAGCTACACTTCTTTCCACGCAAAACGAGAACACCCCGCAAGATCTGATCAAGTTTCCGCCCACGAGTCAGATGCAGACGAAGACCTCAACCACGACAGTCCATCTTCACCACCTGCTAAGCGCAGGAAGACATCTTCAGCAGTCAATATTACCTCAGTCAACACCACTCGCTCGACAACCATTCGCAACAAGCATGTTCATGCATCTATTTCACGTTCAGCTGACGACCACACTCCTTCTGGCATAGTTTTTGGCCCTACACCAGACAATGAGCCCACTGAGAATGAAGAAGAACTCCCAGGCAATCTAAAGCGAGGCCGGCTATGTCAGGAAGGCATTGACGAGGCTCAGGAACTTGGATGCAAAACAGCAGAAGAAGCTCAGGTCATTGGCGTCAAGTACGGCAAGTCTGCACGCGCTATTCTTATTGAGGCTGGCCTATCTATCAAGCATTCACGATCAGAGTCTGATTGGAATGCCCACCAATGCTGGTTCATGGATAATAACCCTTGCAAGGATAAAGAATGTCAGTCCCCATTTCTATTGTGTAAATGATACTAACTCGAGAGTCTCAGCTATTGTCGACTGGAAAGAACGTCAATGCACACATTATCATGCGATGGGCAAGGATAACAAACAGTGGGACACAATTCGCAACTATAGCATCACTGGCGGCAATATTGATCAATCGCGCGCCAAGACCATCTTGTCAATGAGGGAGGACATCGCAAGAAAGGTACATTTACTCATCTACTCATTCTACATTGTAACTAATGCCACAATATAGTTGTCTGCTTATTCTCGCCTTGAAGGAGTTGAGGCCGTTGGTTGTATATTTGACACCACACAAGATGAGGCTGCTCGACAGGCGTCCGGCTTCATCGCAGGCTCCGACCTCATAGTCAAGTTGATTAATGAGCATCAACTGGACGCTCATGCAATTTTAGATTGGGTCGTGACGGCAACAAAGTGCGCCTTATCCTTCTGGACTTCCTACCTCCTGACATGTCTACAGAGTGAAAGGCTACAACATATCCATTCCACAGTTTATGGGGGGAGTAGGGGCTTATGAAATCCTACTTTCTAAGCCGAATGAGGCTCCCCGCGACTGTTACAGGAGGATATGGCCAATCATGGTACTCAAGAAAACCTGTGAGTACTCAAGTTTTTCAACATTAAACAATTTACTGAAGTCTGCTCAAATAGCGAAGTTTGGGTATCGACCCAAAGCAGTCCAGTGGCGGAAGCTTCTTGACTATGCTTTTCAGTATAAGTTCATGATCAAGAACTGGCCTGATGACGTTACCCCCATTGGTCCTGAATTCAACCCTCATAACCTCAGTTCACAGCATCTCAAGCTGCTCGTCGTCCCTTTCATCAAGCGCAAAGCACATTCCTATTACGAGGCAGAACTCCGGACTGAAGCTGAGAACTTGTTTGAGATAGAGAAAAAGAAGTCAAAGGGCAAGCGCCGAGGTCAGGAGCGCACTGTGGAGGATGTCATGAGTGAATTAGATGTTGATGCATCTGAGATCGAGTTCGCAGCTTGGCCAGATGGTATGTAATCTCCAGGTTTTCATCATTCTTTCCTTATCTGATGTGAACTGTTCAAGAACGTCTCAAGCAGCTCAGTGACGAGGTGCCGGAGATGTTTGACATCCCCTTGGTGACTAGTACATTGGATGTTGTGCTGCGCAAGCTGGTCGACTCTGCAAAATTCAAGGCATCTATCCCTGAGGATATATTGGCGGTTCATCAAGCACATTCACAAGGTCCCATTTCCTCGACTGCAGAAATGCTGCCGGGTGGTCATGAATCTTCCTCCCCCACTTCGAGCTCCCCAGCCTTGCCCTCCAATCAACATCACACTACGATGGCCACGCCAGTGCATCACCGAGAGGGAAGTCATCCTACTCGGCTGCCAGATCTCTTAGATCGTGAATCCCACCTTGTTCGGCCTACAAGGAGAGGAGAACTCGCCGGTGGTGGACCATGACAGGCTAACCTGCCATTTAAGGTGAAGAAAACTTTGCAGGTAAATATTGCGTTACTCCGCCTTCTATCCAATGTTGATGTTCTTCAGGTTGAACCTACATTGGCGCGGTGCATGGAGGAGCATCCCACTCGTTCTCATAATGACACAGACTTGGAGTATGTCTTAACTTCCACAAGTTGCAACAGGTCACACTAACATAATTACTTAGCCGCGAGCCCTACCCTCGTCGTGAGGACAGGAATTTCATTGCCTCAAACTGCCGTCAAGAATATTCGCTTTCACCTCCTGTGTACCCAGAGTGAGCCGAGTCCTCTCGCGCAAGGTACTATCGGCCCACCTATAGATCGCGCGAGACAACTCCTTCTGCAGATAACCGGGACTATTCTCACCCTCAACATCATCAGTACTCACGCCGTCATAATCAGGGTGATGACCAAAGTCAGAGGTTTCAAGTAAGGGGGGCTGGTGACACTCATTGTGAAGACGGGCCTCCGAGGTTTCGCTACTGACATTCTTTAGACAAGAATTACGCTGCCCACTCGTTCGAAACATGACTTTTGCTTTCCTTTGGTTTTCGATCCTAGCACCACAAGTTGTTGTACTTCGTGTACCTCTTCACATCAGTTGCTGTCTCCTGCACAGATGAAGCTTTGACGTGTCTTCGTATTGTAATGCTGGAAAAATGTAGGTCATACGTCTGTCTGCTCTTGTTGGACACTCTGTAATATTACAATGCTATGTGTAGTCCGTTTTGTATTGACAATCCTATGTGTTTGCTGGACTAATTCTGGTGTGATTATATGGTGAATTATCTCGACAGGACAGTTGGTCACCTCCCACTTAGACTCTTATTTTTCTGCGCAGCCAAGCGGGAATACTAAGGGTGCTACATATATAGTACTGTAAGGCCGTAGTAACTGGCATTGATAATATATATCTCGAGTTGATTGACGAAGACTTTATTGCCAGCGAAAATGTGTGCATCACATGACTTGTGAACACTCCGAAGTATGCACTGATTTCGAAGGGGAAAAATCTAGCTACATTACAGGAATAAGTTGGGTGCTGCTCTGTGCAGCTGAATTTTTCAGCCGTAAATTTCAAGTTATGTATTTGTTGGCTGGAGCTCAGGTTGGCAGTGTGTCCTAGAGTTGGAGTTAATTGTCTATCTTCTGAATCAAGCTATGTGGGCCCAAAGTCAACTCAAGTCAATACCCCTGTGTGACTGTGACATGTTGGGTCAATTTGACATTCCGACACTTAGGCATATGATGTTACATGTGACAACTACAAATTTCAACACCAACACCACTGACTTCATGGGTGACAGAAGATACAAGTAAAGTTATGTTATGGTAAAGCTATTGATATGAGAATGCCCAGTTTCTAATAGAATGACAGATGGGAGAGTCCAGATGATGTGTATAGGGTTGGTGGGAGAGCCCAAATGGTGTTGGTAGGGTTGGTGGGAAGGCCCAGTTACTAATTGAATGGCAGGCGGGAGTGCCCAAATGATGTGTATAGGGTCTGTGGGAGAGCCCAAATGGTGTTGGTAGGGTTCATGGGAAGGCCCAGATGACATTAGAGAGGTAGATGGGAGAGCCCGACCAGTGTAATTAGGGTCCACGGGAAGGCCCAGATGTCAGTAGAGAGGTAGATGGGAAGGCCCGACCAGTGTAAGTAGGGTTGGCGGGAAGGCCCAGATGTCAGTAGAGAGGTAGACGGGAAAGCCCGACCAGTGTAATTAGGGTCGGTGGGAAGGCCCAGACAACAGTACAGAGGTAGATGGGAGAGCCTGACCAGTGTAATGAGGGTTGATGGGAAGGCCCAGACAACAGTAGAGAGGTAGACGGGAGAGCCCAACCAGTGTAATTAGGATCAGCGGGAAGGCCCAGTTGCTAATAGAATGACAGGTGGGAGAGCCCAGATGATGTGTATCAGTTTGGCGGGAAGGCCCAGATGACAGTAGAGAGGTAGATGGGAGAGCCCAATTAGTGTAATTAGGGTTGGCGGGAAGGCCCAGACGACAGTAGAGAGGTAGACGGGAGAGCCCAACCAGTGTAATTAGGGTGGGCGGTGTAGGGATTCATTTCTGGCTAGGCTTGCAGAGACTGTTTTTACCTTAGTGTTATGTTTGCACTTTTGTAGCTTACATAATCAAGTTACCTTTTCACCAGTTCTACTATGAGTCTGAGTATTCAGCAAGTTTCTATCATATTTCCTCTTCTCTGAGCCTTGAGCCTGGTCCAGAAACCCTTTAGGGTCGAATAGCAGCTAGGTTCTGCAAGACCCAACATTGTTCAGACTCACCATCTGAATTGTTGTACCTTCAACTGGAGCCCACCGCGAGGGTTTCTTGTGTTTCTAGGCTCTTCCAGCTCTCCAATCATCCCCCAAATTCGCCTATTATCCTACCACAGTCATTCCTTATCAGCTTCTCCCATATTTCCAAGTTTTCAGCATCTTGTCCTCCTCCCCAGCGCATTGATAAGCGTTTTTCTCACGCGTTTTTCGAGCGGATCTCTCGCAAACTTAGGGTCGTATTCCCCACGTCCGTCCGGTCATTTTGAGCCCTCGCTCATCGAATTTGGAGCAGTAGTTGTGGAGTTATCGAGTTTTTGGTGTTTTTGAGAAGTTGAGGGGAGATAAGGGTTTTCTGGGTGCTCAAAGGCCTGTCTCTTTTAGCTCTTTTGGCCATTTACCATCCTTCAGTGGCTCTGTCCATTGCCCCAATCTGCTTCTTGATAGGACCAGCCCTTGTTGCCCTGCACCATACCCCTTCCTCCTCCTCCCTCTTGCACCTCCGCACTTTTTCGCACTTTCACCAGCCCATTTCGCATTGGAACCCCCTCGACCCTATACCCGTTTTGAAGCCCTCATTCATGGCTTTCATTCGCGCCCATCGCCGCCCCGATCCGCTCCGTCGTTCGCCCACCATTCGCGTTTTCCGCCACCCCTCTATTTTATCGCACATTTACACCATTTTATCTATATCTCCTCGCCCCTCGATCGCGCACCTATTAACCCTATACTCGTTCTGACCGCATTCGCCGCCGCTTTCCATCCGTCCGCCCCGCATCCCGATACGTCTGCGCGTTCCTCCGCAATCCGCACTTCTCGCGTTTCCCTCCATTTTCCACCATTTCCTTCATTTCTCACCCAGTTCTCCACCAATCCTAGTCGACCCTATACTCATTTCGAAGCCCTCGTTCGCCTCTTTCTATCCGTCTACTCCCCATCGTCACCCATGCAACCATCATCGCGTTTTTTATCACTTTATCGTCGCTGCTCCTCCAGTACTCAAAGCAAAGTCTGGAGATTATCGTTTTATTGCATTGCCTGACCCTCACTCACTGGCGCAGTTTACCTGGCATACGCGTCAAGGAAACAAAAGGTGTTTGAGGACCCCCAGGTTAGTTTTCTTAGTTTAGCTTAGCTTTGGTTTGCATAGGTAGATGACTGGGGACAGTCATGATTCAAAGTTCCCATGAGATGTAGGGATTCATTTCTGGCTAGGCTTGCAGAGACTGTTTTTACCTTAGTGTTATGTTTGCACTTTTGTAGCTTACATAATCAAGTTACCTTTTCACCAGTTCTACTATGAGTCTGAGTATTCAGCAAGTTTCTATCATATTTCCTCTTCTCTGAGCCTTGAGCCTGGTCCAGAAACCCTTTAGGGTCGAATAGCAGCTAGGTTCTGCAAGACCCAACATTGTTCAGACTCACCATCTGAATTGTTGTACCTTCAGCGGGAAGGCCCAGAGGTCAGTAGAGAGGTAGACGGGAGAGCCCGACTAGTGTAATTAGGGTCGACGGGAAGGCCCAGATGACAGTAGAGAATTAGATGGGAAAGCCCAACCAGTGTAATTAGCTAGTCATATTTGTCTATTCCCCCCCTCTCTAGAGCGCATCCCAAATTGAGATTGGCACCTGCATTCCTCTCTTCACCTCTCATACCTCCATTAGAAAAGATGGGCTTCATTGGTGATGACAAACAATTGCCACCCTATGGTCAGGATGATATCCAGGACCTGAAGAGCATCTTTGAGGTCAAGCATCTCAAGGACCATGCCCTCTGTCTGAACACACAATACAGGCTGCCTCCTTAAACTGGAGACTTCATCTCTCAAGCTGTATATGATGGCCTACTCGAGTCGAACCGGCAACACCCCATCATGAATGAGAGGATGGCTTGTCATTTTATCAACATTCCCAGCCAGGAACAGTTACATGGAACTACCCCTCCTTCATCGCACCCCCCTGTCGTCTTATGACAGACTCGCAAGTAAAGCTCCCCCATTTTACTTCATATTCTCTATGCCACCCCCTCTTCATCACACCCCCCTTCGTCTTATGACAGACTCGCAAGTAAAGCTCCCCCATTTTACTTCATATTCTCTGTGCCACCCCCCCTTTGTTGCACACCCCCCTGTCATCTTATCACAGACTTGCAAGTAAAGCTCCCACATTTTGCTTCATATTCTCTGTGCCACCCCCCCTTTGTCACACACTCCTCCATCATCTTATCACAGACTTGCAAGTAAAGCTCCCACATTTTATTGCATGTTGCTCGCAAGACAATTCAATTACTCAATGACTAGTGCCGCACTTGGTGTGTCTATCACTCTTTTGCGCCTGCCCACCACTCCCTCAGCAGTCTCAAGTGCGTCTCATGAGCATTATATATGCTATCAAATAAGTTTTTATAGCTATTGATTACAATTAAATAAATACAATAAAGTCTGCTTGATGCATCAATCCTGACTATAGTATACTGGTGCACACCCACCCTCACAGTTCTCATTAGACTTCTCATAGGTTTAGGACAATGTTTCAGGCCAAAATCCCTGCAGGATTTGTCCAATATCAAAATCTTGTCTGAAGCGCATATACTGGCCTTACATACCTAGTACTACTCCTTCTATCAATGTACAAATTGTGGATTTTTATGCCGTCAAAATGTCTGAAAAAGGACCCCTATCACCCCTATTTATGATGGGAAAGCTCACCTAATAAATGCCCCAGGACATCCCAGAGACATGCTAGAGTGATCCCGGTTGGGATTGGGAAAGATCAAAAATAGGTCCTTGGGATGGCCCAGATACTTGCTTCAGTGTGGGCCGGGACATCCCAGAACATAGGGTAAAATACTGGGAATACCATCCTAAAACACACCCACTAGGTCCTTTGCTATCCACAAAGCAATAGACCTAAGAGGTCTTTTCAAGTGGTTGACTAAAGTGCTTTATACAGGCCGTCGCCGACCATGAAGCCCCGGCCGTCCATGAGCGCAACTTCATCCAATGGATTTGCGGCATGCATATGCTCAGCTTTGAAGTTTCCATCCATGACCAGGGATCGTGAATAAAGCCAACTCGGCGCCTCCAGATCTGGTGCGGTGTTCGTTATCTCTCCGCCTTCTGCAGTCAGCAATGTGACATTAATTCCAGGCTGTGGACATGCTGGACAAAACAAAGCGAGGTCGCCGGGTTTGAGTTCTTTTGATTCGTGACCGAAGCCATTCCATTTCAATAGCTTCAGATGCCGCCATTGTCTGGCTACCCTCATCAGCTCCCGGTAACGGTCCTGCACATTAACGCAACTGGCAGAATGAAAACCACATTCGGTGAAGTATCCATGTTATCGAAATGTTCGAACTGACAGACGCGACACTACTTCAGTCACAGATCATCCTACCTGCACATGAACACACATAATGCCAGCAACACTGCCTGTCTAACACCATATGCTACCCCATCCCCATAATACGACACCACCATCCTCCTTCCCGACATCTCCATGCTACAAACCAAATAATTTGCTATCAACTCTATAATCTCACAAACCAATCATATTCACTCGCCTATACGGAATCAAGGCCTCCATTGAAATCAGTCAAATCTAACAGAATCGGTCTCTCCACCACCTGAGAAACCACTCTACTACGTAATTTGCACTCAACCCGATTCCTATACCAGTCGCACTTGTGGCCGAGAACGCGTCCAGTAAAACCTTACCTACTCAGTTATTCCATTGCGCGATACTTATAAAGTCACCTTCCCTTCGAAAGATTGCATGTCTAAAACGCGCGGCAGGAACGGCGGACCGGTGGAGGCAAGCCTCACACCAGGGCATTCATGAATCTAGAGGTGCGGGGGGGCACAGGGGCCCCCAAGACTGGATAGTACTGTCATACATAGAGTTACACTCTCAAAGACAAAAAAGTGGATTTTTTTTAAAAAAAAACCGGTCCTGCAGATTGGTTAACCCCATGCCGACAATGTATGAATGATCTCACAGGCACCAGGTGTGGAAAGACGGCGGTAGTTATTCTTCTTAACTTGTTATAATAATTCATTGCCAATGTCCCACACTCCAAATTGTCCAGTAAGAAATTGTCCAGTACCTCAAAGGTGAAGGCTGTCTTGGGTTGGGAAAAGGATGCAGGAAATAATCCCAT
>NW_024541393.1:0-66271 GCF_016758755.1 Suillus discolor | reverse complement strand
CCCCGCTGTTGAGACCTGTGCCAGTACCAGCTGCTCTCAGATCACCACGCGCGAGTCCAGAACATTTGTCAGTATCTGGCCAAGACAACGCGTACGATGACGATGCTCCTCGTGGTGGTGGAGTGGCTTCATTGAGGGAACGTTTCACGTAAGTGTTCCAGCCATGTCATCGCCCGCGAACCCCATAAATGTTTTCCTGTGCTACCTTTCTTAGAACCGCAGCGACTTCTCCTCATCGAGCTTCAATAAAACCGGCTCCACGACTTTCCCTTTTGCTGACTCAAAGTGAACCAAACGTCCTCGATTCCGCTCCTCCACTCCTGCATCGACCTGTTTTATTGTCTCCTCAGTCAGTGTTAAGCCCGGAAGACACTCCGTCTGACGAATATTTTGACGCGCCCGAATCACCTCGCATGACTGGTGTCGCTTCTCTCAGAAATCGTTTCTCGTGAGTTGTTGCCTCTGCATTTGAAAGGGAAACGCTAATACCGTTGAAGTAGATTAATTCACCCTACACCCCAGTCCACACCTAAACCCCTTCCGCGTAATGACAATCTCACATCCCATTCAGAACCCAACATTCTTGCACCCAGTCCACCGATGACTGGGACCCTTCGCCGTCCTCCTCCTCCACCCCCGCCTCATCGCTCTGTTCTCTTTGACACTGGCGATGATTTACCTGATAATGCCAGCTCCAACTGCTCATCAAGACATAGCCCCTTCTCCGATGACGAATGTGAGAGTTCTGAGATATCACTGCCACCGGCAATTACCCTTCGTGGACGCCACTCCCGTGGACACTCAGACAGCATCAGCAGTTCAAGTGACAGCGTAGCAAGCATCTCGCCCCCGCGCAAACTTCCTTCACGGCCAAGTCTAACAGTCCCCCCTCCTCCCCTTCCACGACGGGCTGGAAACGAAAACAGCCGCAACTCCTCAGCCAGCTCAACTCCTACCCCCAGCAGTCCCCCTCCCCTTCCCTCACGCCGCCCATCTCCGGAAGATATCCCAGACGTTATATTACCCCCTCCTTCCCTCCCTGCACGCCATAGCATGATCATAGGCACACCCTCACCGACGGACTTCATCTCCGACCGCAGATCCCTCGGAAGCAGCAAACCCCTCGGAAGCAGTAAACTCCCACCTCCACCAACACGTACGATCGCACCAGGCGACAAACTCCCTCCTGCACGACGCACACACACGCCTTCATCAGACGAAGAATCTGGTGGAGAAGAGGGAGGCGATGACCTTCGCATGCTTCTTCCAGACGCGAGTCGTGCATCCCGTCGTCCACCCACCCTACGTACTCCAAAGATGCACGTTCCTGCATACGCCGCCCAAGTGGTAGTAGCCGGTACGCGCGTGCTCGTCGCTTCTCATCACCACTTGCGCTGCTTCGATCTCGCTCGGTACGCTGATGTGCCCGTATGGGTGGGAGACACGAAGGAAATGGGAGTGCGCGATGCGAAAGTGACTGCGCTTGAGTTTCGGGCTGGTAGTGCAGGTGGTGTGGTATGGGCTGGGACGAAGGAAGGGCATTTGATCGAACTGGATATGGATTCAGGCAAAGTGACAGGGTCGAAGTTCGGTGTCCATGCGGGTGTCGTGACGCATATATTCCGACACCGCAATGCGATGGTCAGCGTGGACGAAAGTGGTAAAGTGCTCGTATTCGAACCCACAGCTACATCCGGCTCCGAAGTCCCAAGTCTCACATATACCGCCCCACGGGTGTACCGCATCGCAGAAAAACAAGAATTCGTAAAGTTGCTTGGGGGTCTTCTCTGGACGAGCGTACGCGGCGACGTCAATGGCTCTGGACCCACTACAGTACCCATAGTCAGGATCTACGATGTCTTTACCCCAGGCAGCATCGCACGTACCGTGAGCGTCCTCCCGAACACCACCCATCATGTCGGCGCAGTAACAAGCGGCACGCTCCTTCAATCCCATCCAGGGTTCGCTTATCTCGGGCACGAGGGTGGATTTATCAGTATCTGGAGTTTACCTGCAGGACCCGAGTGCACGGACGTAGTCAAAGTGAGCTCGTCGGACGTGCTGAGTCTCGAAGGTGTCGGGATGCGTTTGTGGTCTGGTGGACGCACGGGCGTTATATGCGCCTATGACGTGTCGTCCCGCCCTTGGGTTGTGACGAACGCATGGAATGCGCACTCTGGATTACCAGTTACACGCATATTCGTGGATCCGTGGTCGATTGAGAAAGAGGAGAAGCTGAGTGTGGTGAGTGTTGGTAGGGATGAGCAGATGAGGTTTTGGGATGGATTGTTGGGGATTGATTGGATCGGTGCGTGCTGTGTTTTTTTTATCGCGGATGTGGGCTGATGAGTTGGAGCAGGTAACGAGCTCTTGAAGCGCGAGCGCGAATTTAGCTCTTTCCGCACCATCAACGTCCTCGTTGTTTCCTGGAATGTAGACGCCGCCAAACCCGAAGCACTCACCGACGATGCGGCAAACCTTACCTTCCTAAATGACGCTCTCACATCCGTCTCACCCGCACCTGACATCATCTCCTTTGGATTTCAAGAGCTCATCGACCTCGAAAGCCGGAAGATGGCTGCAAAGACTGTATTACTAGGTGGAAAGAAAAAGGGTGAGGAGGGCAAGATATCAGAGAAAGTGACTTCAAGTTATAAGCGATGGCACTGATCGGCTTGTCAGGGAGGTCCGCGCACTTGCGGAGGGCTATACGGTGATACATACCGAGAGTCTTGTCGGGCTTTTTACATGCATGTTCGTGAAGAACTCGGAGAAGGCTGCGCTCAAGAATGTAGCGATAACGACGATCAAGCGGGGGATGGGTGGGAGGTACGGTAATAAGGTGCGCGTGTTTTGTTTTTGTTTTTATTGAAGTGCATGCTGATGACATGTATGCAGGGAGGCATTGTCGCACGATTCGTGATTGGAGATTCTTCGATTTGTTTCATCAATTGCCATCTTGCTGCTGGGCAGCATCACGTACGACAGCGCAATGCAGATGTGACTGCGATGTTGGAGGAAAAGTCTGTGTTTCCATCGTCGGATGCTATCGAGGAGTCTCTTGCGTACGTCGGTGGGGGAGATGGGTCCATGGTTCTAGATCACGAGATCGTCTTCGTGCGTTAAATTCATTCCTTTTACTGAATCTGTACCTTAAACGCTCGTTTCTTAGCTCAACGGCGACCTAAACTATCGTATCGACCAACGCCGTGACGCCGTGATCTCTTCCATCCAATCCGGCGACCTCGAAGCCCTGCACACGCACGACCAACTCCTCAAAGAAATGAAGCACAACCGCGGGTTCCGCCTCCGCTCCTTCCGCGAAGGACCTCTCACCTTTTCCCCCACCTACAAATATGACCGCCGTTCCAACGAATTTGACACGAGCGAGAAAAAACGGGTGCCGGCTTGGTGCGACCGCGTGCTTTGGCGTTCAAGAGACCCCGAACGTGTGAAGCAGCTGCATTATAGACGATACGAGGCGAATGTGAGCGATCATCGACCTGTGAGCGCTGCGTTTGCTATGACTGTTAAGAGCGTGAGGTTGGATGCGTGGGCGAAGGAGAAGGGGGTTGTGCAGGAGCTTTGGTTGGAAACGCTGGCTGAGCAGTTGGATGATGCGAAGAAGTTCTATGTCGAGCAGGCTTTGATATAGGATGGGGTGGGTTGGAACGTTGGGTTTGTGTTATGACCATTTGGTTTTTGTATGACTTCACACATGGACTTGAGCTATCGTACATGCCATCATTTCGAGATGTAATTTGTAATGGTATTGTTAGGGAGGAGTCGTATACTTAATTAGAGTTTATCTCTAGCATATGCACCCCTTATGAAGACCAGTTGATCGTAAACCACAGAACCGCTTGGAAAATTTTGGATATAGTAATTGAGAAAAGAATGCAATAAAGAAATCATGAACGAATCTGTGTCGAACATCAATGCCAAAGCCCACTCCATCGGTTCCCCGCTTGAGTATGCGTAGATCCAATACTAGCAAACGCCCACGTACCCGAAGACCCTCCGGCCATAGAAGCAGGCCGTAAGCCCACTCCCACAAGCAAAGATTGTCTTGATCTCCTGCTTGGATGCACGCCGACGTTAACGTGCAAGACGCGCTTCATAAGCTGCTTGACGCGGCTACTCACACCAAAACGTCTCGGTGGCTCGGGTTCGCTGCGTGGGGCGTACGATAGCGTACTGAAGTCAGGAAAACTATCACGCGAGCTCGAGCTGTATTTGCCGTTTGGGGTACTGGCTTTGAAGGAGGCGGGGGAATGCGTCTGTATGGGTGAATCTGGGGACGGTATTTGGGCGAAGGATGGAAGCGGGACGGTGGTGATGGCGAGTGTGGAGGGGAGAATCGGGGAGAGGGTGGCTGGAGGTGTTTTGGGGGGAGATATGGGTCCACGTGTGTGGGTCATTGGACTTGAAAGGCCCATGTTGACGATGGACCACTGGTCACTAGAGGAAGATGAACGAGTGAGGGTTAGAATAATTTGTATGTACGTACGGTCGCTCGAACCAGCCGGTCTTCTTGAGTTCGGCACGGGCGAGGTTGTTGAGTCTATCAAGCGGACTGCTGCTGGGAGAAAGCTACTAGGCGTTGGTTAAATAATGAGACGCTGAACAAATTCCACGGACCATCTTGGTCATTTCGCTGCATGGTGATTCATCCTATTGAAAAAAAAATTTGTTAGATGCGATCTATGCTAAGATAGATATAGAAATACCAAGGAAATTGTATCATCGAAGGCATAGAACGCATCGTCATGCGAGGTAATTCCGGCGAGACTTTTGATTGTCTCAGACGACGATGCGCATGAACGGTTTGCAGTCATCGATGCCATATCGGCGAGTTCGTCATCGTCGTAGATGTAGCTGATATCGAAGAAAGAGGGCCCACGGCGGGCATAGCAAGCATGCCGATCTTGACTTTCCTGACTGGAGCGACTCTGATGGATAGGTATCATGATGTTAGCCCCCGACGTGCACGGTGAGACTGCATCATACTGTCTGGGGCCTGCGTATCTTGATGGTGTTTATGCGGAACTCTTTGCGTGACTCGCGAGAGGAAGGATCGTCGAAAGCATCAGCAACTCTACCGAGGAGTTTGAACGCATCTTCAGCGACAGCCATTTGTTGTGTCTTCCAAGTTAAGGACAAGAGGGGCTAGGGTACTTATGCGCATGAGGCAGTCAGCCTCACCCATGTCAATGGGTCCAGCAAGTCAGCCGCCAAGAAGTCGGCTGACGTCTGAGATCTGAGGCCTCTGTTGGACAACCATTGATAGAATAGGAATGCTCACACCTGGGAGCTCGTGGTTTATAATTATCCGTATTTAGAACCCCAGTTTTGCCAAGGCGTCGATTATGTAATACAACGATTGCCATTTGTCGATTGGCAATTTGTGGGCGAAGCCTATAGCACGAATGCCTCTGAGCAGTATTTGCACATACGCATATATGTTCACCATGGTTCTCCGTATCCTGGATAATTCAGAACTATCCCAGAAAGCCCAAAGAGGTCGCTGTGCTCCTCGATTGTGATAACACCTGTATTAACATGATTCGACAAACACACCATCTACTGAACAAACACTTACTCTAATTTATCTTGCATGGGAGTTTGCTCCAAACCCGTCGAGTCTTCTTGTCACGCGGGTCGGTACCGGTGGCGGCGGCAATGGAAGTTATATTTGGACAAGAGTAGATTTGGATGCGGTACTGGGGAAGGACTGGAAAGAATGGGAATTTCATGTACTTGAGGAATCAATTCAAAGATACAAAAACACTATCAAAGAAAGCATACCCCAAATGCTTTGAGCGTCCACGGGGATCCTCGAATTTGGACGGTCAGCAGGAAGATAACACTCGAAGAACTCATTTATCACCTGATGTATTATGGCCGCTATTCTCTTCGTCCCGCTTCCTGAATAGCACGAGCTTATTCTCGTCTTTCTCGACGTTTGACAGCAAGGTCCATATCATATCCAGAGACCAGTGGACATCGGAAATAGGAGGGAGCAACGGATCCTTCTTTCTTATGACTCGTCGACGAGACTCGGATGATTGATAATCCACTCACACAGGAATAGTATTGGGGTGCGTTACGAAGCATAAGCGCGGATAAGCATAAACCGTAAGCGCTACTCCCAGGTGGGAGCGACCCTATCCAATAATGTGATCATCGGGAGAAGAATTTCGTAAAATCGTCCTAAGAAACTTCAGATTCAAGTTGGACCATATCATCTAGAAAATAGGAATTTTGGGCAGACTGCATGCAAACTCGGTGACTAGCACACGCTATAAAGTTACTGTAGCTTTGCCTCGAGTATGTGCTCCCTGAGTCACGTCCGAAATACGACCTAGTCATCCACCGTGCGTTCAGGGTCATCCGCATTAAATAAGGCGAGAGAACGAAGACACGAAATCGCAAGTTCCCGATTTTTTCTGAGATCGCGAGGGTCTCATTTTGTGATGATGTGTTGTTAAGAAGCCAGTTTTCTTGTGGTGGCGTTTAAACGGTATACACTTTCCATCCATCGAGCGACCTTCCCTTTCTCAGGAGCTTGCCATTTTTGTAACGAAAAGAGGACCCAGGTGAGGACCCATATGAATGATTCATTGTCGTGCTGATACAGGTGCTTGTCTTCGATGACTGTCTTTGTAATACCACTGAGAACGCCAGGCGCCGCGAAAGGTACTATCCTTGCACGCTCCTGCCTTAGGGAAATATCTCGAGTCGATGATAAGGCGAAGTTGCTGAAGACGCCAGTCACTTGACCACCCGAGGTCCGGTATACTACCAGATTGCTAAAGTTAGCGTTGCTGTCACGGACGCCGTTTTTCCAGAGGGTAAGGATGACCTATTGTCGTAGTTGTTATTATAGTAATGCACAATAAACAGCGCAAGGAACATACAGACAACAGTTTGCCACTATGCGCTGAGGAACTCGTTTCCGATATTGCACCACCAAGGCATCTCTAGCCTGAGTGAGTATCGGACATGATGAGGCGTTAATTAGTATTCCAGGACTCTGCGAAGTAGAGCGTTTCTCTTACCTTGCCTGCCCAGCTTTTTCTACATCTTCGATTTTGAATAGGAACGTCTCTCTTGAGTCTGTACAGTTTCCTTCGTAGCATATACACCGCGCTGTGTACATACTATTCCGCGGAAAACAATAGTTTAGATATTGTCTTTAACTGAGCCACGTACCGCGTCAATAACTCCCTGGGATATGATATTATCAGCATAAACCTCTGCAACAGCCTGGCATCTTCATTTTTTCTTGCTGCATGCGAGGTATCAGACAGGGCAGATAACTGATTCACGTAGAGGACTGTGAGCGTGTATGGGTATTCGAACTCCGCTTAATTATGTGCAGGTCATGTGATCGCGTTCTGGGAGATTCTCCTATTGCAAGTGGACGTTCACCTAATCTCTCTCTCGCTCATATTCCTACTCAGAACATCATCGAGTACTGAGTCACGTCAACCACTCAAGACAATGTAATCCCTGGCAGTGGCAGTTCCCTGTATAAACAGGTGCGTATCATCGCGTTATTCACTAGGTTGCACACTGAAACCTATCATTATGTCCCTGCTTCAGTGGGAGGATGCTCTCCATCGCAAGTGGGAGGCTGTAATAAATCACTAACATTTTTCCCAATCTTAATTAACTGGGAACCCGCATTACAGGAGTGTCAAACGTATCATGTCGGACAATGGGCAGAGGTGCTCCTTTTGGAAAGCGAACACCTTCAGGCCAGACTCCAAACCATGAATGAGAAAATCGAGCAGATGTTTGATTTCCATCATTTATTTTTGCATCTTTGATTGATGAGGATTCCCTGGCAGAAGGACGTACCATAACACCCTAGCACATCTTTTAGACAAATCTCCCAGTGATTTGTCAATTCAGGAATTGAGGTTTTTGAGGGAGGAGAGCCATAATATCGGCGACCCAACGTAGGTCTAATTATTTCTTGTCTATCGCCTTCTCATTGTGCTTTAGCGTTCAGCAACAGATCGCAGGTGCCTATCATGTTTCATACCCCCATGCTGACTAAAGCTCTGCAACCAGCATACGCCAAAGCAGTAGAAAAAAGTAAAAGCATACATGAGGTAGAATTGAATGAGGAGGCTTAAAACAGGTTGGTTGTGTAAGCCGCTAAGAGGACACCAAAGTTGACATTTATCTAGGATGAACAACGAGCCAAATATGAGAACAGAGACATTTACCCTTGCAGCAATCAGATATAGAGAAGTGCTTCAATTGACACAGGAAAGAAGCCTTGAGTGAGATACCCCTCCAACGGGGTGGTACAGGCTGGGATTGCCCACCATTTGTGTAGTATAGTCGGTACAGCCTTCGAGCATTGTCATAGCAATCATCATTAGGTCGAGACGCACCAACTTCTGTCTGCCAGAGGCAGGCACATTTCCAGGGGCTGACGAACCGTGATAAGAGACTCATCGGATTAATGATGGCGGGCGAGGGTGGGCACAGTTAGTAAAGCTTGATGCATGACACATGATGGCATCATGGTAGTTATTCTGAATTGCAGACACTTCAAATTTAATCACTGTTATCACGATCAACACATGCTGAATGACAAAAGGATCGTGAGTTGCATAATAAATCTAGAGCAAACTTGAATATGCTGACGAATAACATAAGCCAACAACACTAAAAAACAAGGTAATACATGGTTTCACCCCCCGCACAGCTCTTAACATTGCATTTTTATCAACTGCGATACTCTTTCCTTCGTGTGGCGAGGGGTGAATATGCACGGGAATACAGGGTGCCTGCATCGCCTGGCTCAGATAAACTGCAGGGATCCTCAAGGATGACTCATGTCGTTAAGCCTCCCGTCCATTTCACTCCTTCAGCATCTTCACATGTTCAAAGGGCATGTCCACAATCATGGGAACAAGGGTTCTCTGGACTATAGCATCCCTTACAAAGCTCGCTCCAGGGAACCAAGGAGGAAGTTTTTTCACTGCGAGTACATTAGAATAGAACTACAGCTGATTGAAGTTATACGCACATATGGGTAACTCTGTTAAAACAGCTGCGACCTCAGGCCTGAGTGCTTTTACAGCTATCTCAAAGTGAGCGTTCAACGAGCGCGAGAAAGGGATCATCAACGGGCGCTATAGCATAATCATACATGATTGAAATGATGATAGCCGTGCTGAAGCTATGTAGAAGGGATGGTTCAGCCAGGCAATACATGAAAGGAGAGATTACTCACATGTGGAAATGGGTTCCATACACCTCCGGAGAGGCTAGTAAGTTTAGTATCAAACTGTGAGCATTGCGCATTTGAATCGGATGGAAGGATGACACTGCTTCTAAATGGAATGCTTCATGAAAGATTCGCCTGTCTGTAAACACATGATAAGTGCGATAAGAGAGCTCAAAGGGATAATATACTAACGAAGTCTCCACTTGTCTGAGTAGGGTAGAAAGACAGAGTTGTAGTCATGACCAAAACTAGGACTCGTTTAACAATGGGTACATCAAACGACAGAAGGGCCTCACAAGCCAAGAAGGTGCACAAGCCCTGGGGGTCTCATGGAATAGTTCTGTGAACGACGGTCGAGCAAGTCATGCGCAACTCTTTCGGAGTTGATGATCACGATATCCTGACTGAAGAGTCGGGAGTAAACGATTTCCCCTGTGTCACAATTCAGCACATCCAGATCCCCATGTCGGAGGTTCTACGCACCATACTCAGTTCCCCATCTTGAATATGCTAACCATGGACAATCTGGGTTGATTCCGATCACATTTCCAACAAAAGGGAGAGGTGGAGGACCAGGGGGTAAAGGATGCTTCTTAGTGTGTCTCTTCTTTTGCAAAGATTGCACTATTACGAAAGATGCAAGCACTATGAGGGCGAGTGCAAGACTAGTGTTGGGGCCATCGTTCGAACCAAATAATTAACTGAAGCTCCCCCATATATGTGTCTGGATTTTGTGCGGCCAGCGACCCCATTAACAACTGTGGGGCTGTGTCATCCCCGAAAACTTTGGACAAGCGTCGCAGCTTGGCTTCAGTCTGTGGATATCGATTGTGTTGGACCTGTACATCTGTATGGCTAGACTGTACACCATTCCATATGGGGTATTGCACCGTGCATCTTGGTCACTGGTGTAACCTGCCCTGAACTGCCATGTGACCGACAGCCACAGCAAGCTTCAAAGCTTCAAGCTTCAAGCTCAAGCCTTTTAACATCCAAAACCATTTATCACAATAAGTTATTTGATATTGATATCGTCTTGCAGCTTTGATAGAAGCCGATCCATGTGTGACAAGAAGCCAGATTAGCTGGATAACTCAGTCGTACGAGAGACTTTGCGATGGCAGCCTGTCGAGGAGAATACGATGTTGCCCTCTTACAGTGAGTGCTATGTACCTTGCTTACTAACCTACACTACACCTATGTAGCCCCTACCCCTTGGTGCCTTACCACTTTTGTGGTGTACCTTGCTTACCTACGCTACATCCAGGTCTCTGCCTATTGGATTTCCTTCAACCCGCCATGTTTTTGTGGTCCAGAGCTCCTTTAATCTGGCCGGGCGGCTGGCACACCCCCAGACAGGACCCAGAGTAGACTCTACGTAGACTAGACCTAGAGTTTCCATTTCCTGGATGTCCTCACATTCGCACTGTGTTGCCCATTGAGCCACTTACCAGAAATGTGCTGTCTGGAGAATAGTCGAGCGAGAAAAGCTTGTTGGAGTGGACTCTGACTTGGATGGGCTGGCTGAGAGATTCGCCGTCCCTGTTCCAGGCTATGAGCTCCCCACCAAAATCACCGCTTGCTATGAATTGCCCGTCTCTCGATACTGCAACTACTCCGAGTCGTATGCCCCAGTGATGCCCAGGGCATCAGACACTCAGACTGCTGCGAAGTGCAGTTATCTCCTTGTAAGTATAATTCCTATGGTTGCTTGCTCATTGGATCGAAGCTGTAGAGTAAAGGAGATATGGCTGACACCACTACTACGCTCGAACGAATTTCCGTGGCCAGGAAATCTGGTCCAGTGTAATAGTGATGCCCGCTGCATTGAAGTGCATTCGATGTTCACTATCCAGTGTTACGCTGACCGTCGGTCGGCGTGTGCGAACTAGGATAGGTCTTCTCAGCGACGATTCGAGTGAGTCTACTGAAGCTGAGGGTGGTTCTCGGCTTGACGGAACGTCAAGGGTTCCTCCGGTGATCTCGGTAAGACGGCGCTCGTCGAGATACAGGGCTAGCGGATATGTGCTAAGTCGTATGGGAGCGACTTAGAAGTGCGGTCTTATACAAGGAAGCTGGTAAGGCTTAGTTGAACAAGTTCTGGGATGAACCTAGTAGATTAAAGTAAAGTCTAAGTACAATAATCTGTCTACTTATATGTGCTACATATAGGTATTCTAGCTCAGTCTGTAATCTATAGTATATCGAGGATCTATGATAACAAGACATGAGGTCAGATAAGATACATGAGGCTTAACCTCTGATCAAGCATGCAGCGCCAAGTGCGACTGCGCATAGGTACAGGAAGCGCCAAGAGCGCTCCGGATCTTCATGAAGCGACATGCGGTATGCATGCACTGATCTAGGGTGACCATGAGGCGTACAGCCTCCATGGATCAGGTACAAGGCCGTCTAGGCCAGGGGCGGGTCATAGCGCCAGGGGCGGCGTCACAGCGGTCCAGACCACTGTCTTTCTAGGCGCGGGCGGCGCACCGCCGCGCAGAGAGTCTAGTAGAGCGGGGGCAGGCGTAGGCAGAGCTGGGGCTCCTGTAGGTGTTACGGATGCCTGTAACATCCGGTGAGCATCTTACGATTGCAGACAGTAATATCTAATTGATAACCCAAGCCTGATCTATGCACCAGGGAATGCGCCGGGTTACTACACTAGATTACGGCCTGCCACCACATACGAATAATGGTGTATGCTCCATTGCAAACGAACTATGTACTTAGGAGCTTTCAGGATGTGGTTTCGCAATAGCCATGAATCCAAACAACCAGATGTGTTACTCAACACGGTCCAAGTGCACATGTTGACTCTAATGCAGACACACGATATCGTCCTCTCCAACCACCTCGAGAGCACATGGTGCCTCTGCATGTCAAATTTTGAAATCTTGTATTTGCAGGAGTCATTTGCAGGGTATGTATGATATATGAGGCTATGATAATGTGATCGCCGACGTGTTGTAAAAAACATTCAGCTACAATATGTCTAGGGTCCTGATGTTCATAATGTCAATTGAAGCCGGGTCCTTCACCTGCGCAATGATATTATGGTCTGACGCGACCCTCTTGTATTCTCCAACGCGTTGCTGCATTACCAAAAGTGCGCTGAAAGCCTGCCCAAGGTGAACCATCAAACACAATGATCGTGAGTGAACATCCGAGTCAACTGACAACTCCTCTTCTCCAGGTGAGTTGCTGGACAACTTGTCAGTGTTGTCCAATTCAGACTCGGACTCGGACCAATCCCTTATGCTCTCCCCTTCGTCTACAAAGGTGAGCTGCTCTGAAAAATCAGGCAGCCCGAGGAGACGATGGTCCCATGGGCGGACAAGAAAGAACGTCTGCTGAGTGGGCCTTGTGCACGAGAATTGAATTAGGGTCTCGTCCGTGGTGATCAGCAAGTCTCGAAGCCCATCTGCTTTCACTCCATACATGGAATGAGCAGCGAGACCCCGCTGAAGGTACAACAATTCAGATGGTGAGTCTGAACAATGTTGGGTCTTGCAGAACCTAGCTGCTATTCGACCCTAAAGGGTTTCTGGACCAGGCTCAAGGCTCAGAGAAGAGGAAATATGATAGAAACTTGCTGAATACTCAGACTCATAGTAGAACTGGTGAAAAGGTAACTTGATTATGTAAGCTACAAAGTGCCAACATAAGGTAAGGTAAAGACAGTCTCTCCAAGCCTAGCCAGAAATGAATCCCTACACCACCTTCATTTGACTTCCGTGACACGGAATGCGATGCAAGGTAGACGGAGTCTGCAGTTTGTGAAGAGCGGAGCATTCATGTTCTCGAGCAGGTTATACAGCTTCGAAGCTGAATCCACGGGCACAATGTTTCGCAACGAAGAGACTGCTGTATGAATCTCATCATCAGACAATGATGGTAGGGAGTATGATGGGGCCGCATATGAGATGATGTCGGCTGGAAGGCAACTATTGAACTCGGACGATTGTCCGACCCAGTCCAGGCAAGTGATGTCGCCCGATCTAGCCACGATCTCCTGCAGGAGCTGTCCGAGCACATTTTACTTCTTCTTGCCATAGATTACAGGCAGGTGGATGCCGAAGATACCAAACAACGAGTACGCGATGTCTTCCTGCATGGTGGTAACACGTGTCGATGCCCATCGCAGCTTCTCTTGAGCGTCTCTCATCCCTGGATGGAAGCAGGTCAGGGCCTGTGCATCTATTCCCGTCGCACCTGCCAACTCCTTCATGATTTCTGGGGACTCTTTGTGGTTGGGAGAGCGATCGTCCAGATATAATGACCAGTCCTTCTCATAAAATATAACGACTTTTGGAGCGACGAATTCTTAAAAGGTCCATCCTCATTTGTTCCAGACACTACTCGCCAGTGCACCGGACTGGGATGAAGGAGGGACATCAGATAGGTAGACTATGGTGAGCACTGAGTGGCGGTACCAGACAAACATGGAATTGACTGATTCTTGAAGCTCGACGTTGTTGCTCTTATCAATGCAGCATGTATCCATCCACGCCCAGCGATACCCTGCATCACGAGCCACTTTGCAAAACGACTGCAGTTTCGCAGTGCCACCAAGTCCTTTCAACTCGCGCACATCTGTATTTTGGATGTGGTGCAGCAGCACCTCCGTCTCTTCCCACCTGTGGGATAGCAAAACGCAATGGAAGTGCATCGCCACCACCTCCTTGATGTGTTCCATTTGGAGATCTGAACACTTCATTATGGATGACAAAAGCTCCTTGTACTCTGAACTTGTTTTGAAGGAGTTTACCTGTGCTGCTCGGTCGCACAGAATCCCCGTAGAGGTGTTGAGCAGACGAAGGGGGGCGTTGCTGAGTTCAATCGAAACCACTTTTCGAATAGTGTCTTCTGCTTCCGATGGACGGACGTACTGCTCACGCAGATCTGCAGCACAAGATAGGCATTTCGAGACAAGGTAGTAATGTTCCATGGCTTACCTCGTATCTGCACTTCTGAAGTGTCGTCCAACTTGGAAAACATGATTGTGAAGGCCTCGATGGCTTCATCATAACGTTGCGCGCCATGCAGCACTGAGTGTGACAACTGGTACCCAACATGGGATGAGGGATTGAGTTCGGTGACCTATGCATCGCCGAAGTCAACATGGGCTACTAGAACGTGGATGCCATCGCACCTTTCGCGTGTCGAGGAGCGCATCCTCCCACAGCATTTTACTTAACTTTGCCTCGCTGCGACGTGCAAAGAAGATATCAGATGCAGAATCCAGGTCGATTGCCATCGAGTATAGGTCAATAGCCTTGTTGTAATCACTTGCAGCGAAGGCAGTATCTCCGTTGGCAGCGCAGAGTGCACTGCATTCCTGTTTGAAATCTGAGAAGAATACGGTTAAGGATTGTCGCCTGCGCGACATTACGGGCTCTAGACTCGCCGTTGGACCAATCAAGGCAGTCGACTTTGGTGATTTCGTCACTCGAAGTCATCATGTGTTGGTATGATTGCATGGCATCTTGAAGTTTACCCATCCGAAGGAGTGCATCACAGCATTTATGATGTGCCTTTCGCCACAACGACTTGAGGTCCCAGCCAAAGAGCTGGACAAGGGATTCAGTCATGAGAAGCGTTATACATGCATCATCTTGATGTACCACCATCAAATCTTCGTATACTTCATGAATGTCCAACTCCAATGATAAATCGCTGGAGTCGATAGCGGCAGTGAAATGGTCGGCAGCTTCTTCGTAACGTGCACTATCCAAGGCTTCGATCCCGAGTTGAACGTGTAGATATGCCTAATGTGCGAGTTGTAAAGATGAGTGTTGACATTGATGACCAAGCATGGATGACACTTACTTGCACGATGCCACATGCGAGAGTGTCTGCATTCGGACAACCGGCAGCGAGCTCTTTGAGGAGTAGGTTTGCCTCATCATGTTGATCTGCATTGAAGAGCGCGATTGCTTGAAATACATGATGAAGGGAAGAGTATGCGAGACAAATGTAACATACCATACCTTGATCAACAGCAAAAAATAAGTGATTTCTGAATCCTGGTCCGTGTACATGGATGCAACATCAAATGCTGCCCTCGCATCCGGGACACGGCCTTTTCCACAGAGGGCAATACCCTTGGAGATATAGCCTGCCAATGAGGGCCGAATCCTGATGGACTATGTCACCGTCGAGTTAGCCCTGTATAAGGTGGCGATGATTCTCACCGTGATTGCATCCAGAAGGGCGCGGTCCCAGTCGCATTTTCGCACCATGACGAATGACCGATGGGCATAGGAAGTATGGTTGTTCAGACTGGTGTTGATATCTTGAGCGAGTAGTCCTTCGGTAGTAGATAAGTCTCCATTTAGACATGCAATATGGGAGGTCGTGGTGGCTAGGATCTGCACGAAACATGCTCGATTTGTGGTATATGAGTCAGAGACGGAAACATGCCTTTGAATGTATACCCTGCGGTACTGTCCACTCTGAGACCATCTTATCGTAACCTCCACTGAAGATGTGATTGCCGTTCATGGAGAAAGTGACGCATTGCGTGATGTATGAGTGCCGGAAGACGGCAATGGTTTGTCGATCTGAGAGCTGCCAAAGACGAACATGGTTGTCACTAGATGCGGATGCGACGAGTGTGCCAGCAGGATGAATGGCAATGGCATTGATTTGGTAAGTGTGGCCTGTCCAAGGATCACCAACCTGCTCCCATGTTTTTGTATCCCATTCGCGTATAGTAGGATCTTTACTATCGCCGCCTGTGAGAAGGCGTGTGCCATCGGGCATCCACGCGAGTGACAAGTTGGATGATTTATGAGCCTTGAAGGATGTGACGCGTTTCCTCGTGCCTGAATTGTAAATTTGAATATAATGTTTTGTTGCGATGGCAAGAAGTTCTCCAGACGGTGAATACAGTACGCAATTGACACAATCACCACACCAGATCGGATCTCCTTGCAGCTGCCAGGTTTTGGTATTCCACAGTGTCGTCATTTCATTGAACAATGAACCAGTGGCCAGCACTGTTCCATCGGGAGAAAAATCCAGCGAATAGATAATATTGCAGTGTGCTTTGATTTTGGTGAGTAATTCACCAGTTTCTCCGTGCCAGACGATGACCTCTCCATCGTAATCACCGCTTGCTATCAATTGCCCATCTCGTGATACCGCCAATCTCGACACCCGATTGCAATGCCCCTCCATCTTCTCCAACACAACACCTGTCTTCAAGTCCCACAGACGAAGTGTCTTGTCATATGAGCCTGTAACCATCCGACATTTATCAGGGAAAACTGCGACTGCAGCTATGCAATCTTCATGGCCTTTGAACCATCACAGGGGAGTGGTGATTGTAATGAGCTCCAACATTTTACTGGATGTTGATGGTATGAAATACGGCTGAGGCTAAACTTTGGAGGGATTGTGTCTTTCTCTAAGCTGCAGAGGTGTATAGTGCGTTTTATGGCTTGCCTCATTTCAATAGACGCCCAGAACAAGATTCTAAGGCTGTTCTTGCCCACACCTCCATCACCATAATGCATCCACCCTACTGTCATACCCGCTGTCCTCGACAGTATGCACATCTGCAGTGCATACATGCATCTGACTCTTGTCTTCGCAGCTTCCAGAATGTATCCCATCACATCAAGTCAAGCAGTCCGTGCTTTCCAGCGCTCGAATCTGACTGTCTATCCTGCATGAATACCATTGTTTTTCGTATCTAGCAGCTACTCCAGCTTATCACCACACTGCTCCTTCAAACACATGTATAGCTTATTGCAATATCGCTTCTCCATCCAACAGACTCCGAAGATCCTTGTGTGCACAAGATGCAACGGACTCGCCTTACATTTTACCTCTATTGGCAAGCCTCTTCCCATGTTGCATAATAAATATAGAGCAAACTTGAATATGCTGACGGATAACGAAAACCAACGACACTAAAAACAAAGGTAATACATGATTTCACCCCAGAACCATATCCACACAGATCTTAGCATTGCATTTTTATCAACTGCGATACTCTTTCCTTCGTGTGGCGAGGAGTGAATATGCACGGGAATACAGGGTGCCTGCATCGCCTGGCTCAGATAAACTGCAGGGATCCTCAAGAATGACTCACGTCGATATGCCTCCGGTCCATTCCACTCCTTCAGCATCAGGCCCGACATTCCATCCTGGCGCACGTTCCAACCGGAAAACAGTTAGAATATTCACAACTGCGGCGAATAAAGAGGCATCGGCGACATGTCGTCCAACACTGCTGAAAGGTCAGGCAAACCTGTCTATCCGCAAAACTCTGAATTTCGTACCAAATACGCCTTCCAAATCCAAAAGCAAAGGAAACATCATCAGGACCGTGTGTTGACGGCTCTTCGACAGCGACTTTTGACATGTGACGCTCGGGTATGAACCTCGTTGGGTTAGGATATTTATCTGGATTGCGCGTCATAAACCTGCATAAAGGTTATATCTGATCTTTATTCACTTGGTATGATGAATCACCATGTGTTAGCTATTACGGTAGCCCCTTGAGAAACAGTTTTAGAAGGTGATAAGGTTTTTAGCCCATAGACTGACCTTTTGGAATATAGTAACCTTCATAGATGTCGTCATTTACTGTGGCATGTCCAATGCCTAAATTCAGTCAGTGACCATGCTAACTGGAGTTCCATGAGTCAAGAGTACTGACCCAGAGGGACGACAGGGAACCACCTCAGCATCTCCAGTATGATGGCATTGACGTAGGGCATAGAAGCGCGATCATCCCAGTCGGGCGATCTTTCCAGAGTTTCCCCAATGACGGAATCAATCTCTGCTTGCGCGCGTGTTTGCACCTCGGGATATAGAACCATCGCGAGCAGGAAGACATATAAAGTGGACGTCGTCTGGACCTTTAGTCAGTATATAGCTAGAATATAAATCGCGTCAAAGTATACAGTTTCTGAGGCGGCTGGGAATACGGAGAAAATGAGTAGAGATACATCAAAAACATAATGATCACTGCAGATTTGTCACGAACCAGTATAACCAGATGCACTGGATTCCTTGATCCCTTGCTCAAGCACAGCGGCCTCCCCTTCATCTTGTGTTTTGACTGGTATACGTTTCAATGCATCCGACACCATGGATGGTGCAGCCGTCCCCGCAGCCTGAGGATCAATCATCATGAGCCTAATCTAAATGATACTGCGATCAAAAGGCACTGGAAACTTGCCATGTTGTTCTTCACATGTTCAAAGGGTATGTCCATAATCATGGGAGCGAGGGTTCTCAGGACTATAGCATCCCTCACAAAGCTCGCTCCAGGGAACCAAGGAGGAACTTTTTTCACTGTGAGTGTATTAGAATACAACTACAGCTGATCGAAGTTATACGCACATATGGGTAACTCTGTTAAAATAGCTGTGACCTCGGGCCTGAGTGCTTTTATACCTATCTCAAGTGAGCGTTCAATGAGCGTGACAAAGGGATCATCAATGGGCACTATGGCATAATCATACATGATTGAAATGATGATAGCCGTGCTGAAGCTATGTAGAAGGGATGGTTCAGCCAGGCAATACATGAAAGGAGAGATTACTCACATGTGGAAATGGGTTCCATACACCTCCGGAGAGGCTAGTAAGTTTAGTATCAAACTGTGAGCATTGCGCATTTGAATCGGACGGAAGGATGACACTGCTTCTAAATGGAATGCTTCATGAAAGATTCGCCTGTCTGTAAAGACATGATAAGTGCGAGAGCTCGAAGGGACAATATACTAATGAAGTTTCCACTTGTCTGAGTAGGGTAGAGAAACAGAGTCGTAGTCATGACCAAAACTAGGACTCGTTTAATAATGGGTACATCAAATGATAGAAGGGCCTCACAAGCCAAGATGGTGCACAAGCCCTGGGGGTCTTGTGGAATAGTTGTGTGAACGACGGTCGAGCAAGTCATGCGCAACTCTTTCGGAGTTGATGATCACAATATCCTAACTGAAGAATCGGGAGTAAACGATTTCCCCTGTGTCGCAATTCAGCACATCCAGATCCATGTGTCAGAGGTTCTACGCACCATACTCAGTTCCCCACCTTGAGTATGCTAACCATGGACGATCTGGGTCGATTCCGATCACATTTCCAACAAAAGGGAGAGGTGGAGGACCAGGGGGTAAAGGATGCTTCTTAGTGTGTCTCTTCTTTTGCAAGGATTGCACTACCACGAAAGATACAAGCGCTATGAGGGCAAGTGCAAGTACTAGTGTTGGGGCCATCGCTTGAACCGAATGAGTAACTGAAGCTCCCCCGTATATGTGTCTGGATTTTGTGCGGCCGGTGACCGCATCAATGCTATCATTGCTATGGGGCTATTAGTATGTCGTCCCCGAAAACTTTGGACAAGTGTCGATTCTTGATGGCCCCGAAATCCTTGAACAGTGTTGTGGAAGTACAGCTTGGCTTCAGTCTGTGGATATCGAGTGTGTTGGACCTGTATATTTGCACGACTAGACTGTACACCATAATGCCATTCCATACGGCCGTCAACGGTCACGAGTCTAGTCAACGGTACCTTTACGGCATATATATGTGTGCCGGTGTAACCTGCCCTGAACTGCCATGCTCAGCAGGTGACCGACAGCCACAGCAATGACTTAGTTTGCATTAGCTTCGGATCCAAAACCGTTTGTCACAACACATGAGCTATTTGATATTGATAACGCCTTGCAGCTTTGATAGAAGTCAATCCATGTGCGACAAGCAGTATGCATAAGTGTCCAAAGACTTGTATGGCACTGTATATAGACTTGTGTGCAGGCCATGTGGTCGTGTATGTAATTCACCTTGTTCTCGAGGAGGATGGATCAGTCACATCTACATGAAAGCCCATCTATCAGTCCTGCGAGAGAGCTGCCGGTACAATTAATGAAGTTGAGTATATGGGATTCATGAACTACTGTGACACCAATATGATGAGTCCTTTTCATACCTGACGATCTCCATCTCATCGATTCGTCCACCAAACATATTTCACACATTTGAACAGGCTCTGCATTCGAACCGTACGAACGTGATCTGGACATCCTCGAACACATTTGACTACATCCAATTCAATATTTGAGCAGAGGGAGGAGAACACGATGTTGCCCTCTTACGCTGAGCGCTTTGTGAATTTGGCCCCGCCGCTGTATCAAGGTTGTACAATGGCACATGATTTCCAATGCCATCGGATAAGTACAATGATCTCACTCCAGCCAATTTTGCTCTATGTAACCAGCCGCCTAACCACCAAATGTGAACTTCATTGCCTCCAAAGCCAACAAGGGTATTCTACAAATAAGGTGGTACTTATTGGTTTCACAAAGGTATGAAGTGTTGTGATCATGAACTACAAGTGCGGCACCAAACTAGTCCATGACACGGCCCTGTATACGTCAGGAGGAAGATCGCGTAAGGTGGTGAACATAAGTACCAAGAGGACGGCACGAGCTGTGATGTACAACATAACAAACAATCGGGATGCATTACTTCTCTCTGACCTTGAGGAGGCCATCGAGCTGTATCAGGTTGCATTACTCCTCTATCCCCCCGGTCATTCAGATCAACCCTTACCTCTAAACAATCTTGCAATCAGCCTTCGAGACAGATTCCGGCAGCATGGAATCATGTCTGACCTTGATAAATCCATGAAGCTGCATCGGGATGCATTACTCCTCTGTCCCCACGGTCATCCAGATCGATCCTCGTCTCTGAACAATCTTGCTGCCAGCCTTCAAGATGAATTCCTGCAGCGTGGGACCATGTCTGACCTTGATGAAGCCATTGAGCTGCATTGGGATGCATTACTCCTCCATCCCCCCAGTCATGCAGATCAATCATCATCTCTGAAAAATCCCACAAGCAGCTTTGAGACAGATTCCTGCAGCGTGGGATCATGTCTGACCTTGATGAAGCCATCGAGCTGCATCTGGATGCATTACTCCTCCGTCCCCCCGGTCATTCACATAGATCCTAGGCCTCATCTCTGAACAATCTTGCACTCAGCCTTCGAGATAGATTCCACCAGTGCGGTGTCCAGTCTGACCTTCATGAAGCATTTAGCTTATATTCTCAACTCTCCCACCTGTCACATGTAGCATCTCGCACAGATCTTGATGTTGCTGAATCATGGGTGGCCTTCGCTGACACCCTCAATCACGCATCTGCATTGCTTGCCTATAAGACTGCACTGAAATTCCTGGATCAGCAGGTTGCTCTCTTGTCACCTTCTTTCCATCATTTCAACGTCATCAGAAAGGCTGTCTCTTCCCTTGCCACAGATGCCTTTTCATGCAGTGTTCATCATCATGCTCTGACGACTGCGGTGGAACTGGTGGAGCAAGGTCGTGCAGTGTTCTGGACCCAGTTGGCACACTTCAGCACACCACTGGATGAACTTTCTGTTTCAGGTGATACCGGTGTGGCCTTGGCAGAAGAGTTCAGATGGTTGAGTTTTCGCCTTTGTAACGTGTTCGATTAGTCTACTGAAGACCAGTCTCCGCAAATTCAGCAACTCACCATGCAATGGGATGACGTGGCTTCACGGATCTGTATGCTTCCCGACTTTCCTTGGTTTCTCTTGCCTCCCCTTTTCTCCGACCTCCAGAAGGCAGCTGAAGATGGTCCTGTCATCATTGTCAATGCTAGTCAGCACTGCTGCGATGCCTTGATTGTCCTCAGCAACCAAAATCCTGTCCACGTTCCGATTGATATCACGCAGACCGAAGTTGCTGATTTGTCTTCTGAGTTTCGGTCCCTTTCAAAAGAATTTGGTTCTCTTGATACTCGACTCAAGCTTGTCAGCATCCTTCGCAAACTTTGGGATGGCGTCATTGGCCCCATAGTACAAGCCCTTAGGGTATCAAATATTCGCCCTGGTTCGCATATCTGGTGGTGTCCCACTGCTGAGTTCACGCTGCTTCCTCTACATGCAGCAGGAGCTTATGAGAAGAAGAGAGATCATTTGTCTCATATGATTATCTACATCTCCTCATACACCCCCACTTTGGCGACACTTCATCAGGAAACCGGCGGGAAAAAGGTTTTTGTAGATACAAATAGCAACATCAGATCACATGTCTACTGGATTATATCCAAAGGCAAAGCAATATATAATCATAACACGATGGCATCAAAGGACAAGAAGTTGCAAGAACAAGCCAAACTTGATGAAGGATTATGTGTCCCAACAACTATGATATACAATAGATAAAATATTGAAAAGGTTCTGCATCTCTCCAAACCTGTGGTCATCCATCGCCTGAGCTGAACTTCATGATTGCTACTTGAAATGCCAGTCAGCTGGCAATCAAGAGTTACAAACTACATGCAATACTGGCCTGAATTCATAAGTGTGGTGTGTCCTAGGTAATCTTTTGTAAATCACCAACAGTTCTCAATATCTGTGGTACACCTGCTGCCTAAACCAGACTATGGTCATCAACAACCAGACAACAATCATATATTGCAAAATTGATGGAGTACTGACGCCAGTCAGCCATTCCTCGTGATTTTGATATGTGTAAGACAATGCCTTGGCAAACACAAGCAATCCTGGACTACAGCAGTCAGCATCTGACTCGGACTCCGCTGTGATAAGGTCCATTGGGGATGTTTTCATTGATTTAATTAGTAAAGCGATGTGCAGGAGAAGATACTTGATATTGTACATCTAAACACGAGATCATGGCAGTCAGTACGTTAAGGTAAGGAAACTAGTACATAGTATCACAAAGGTTATGTACACATGAGCATAAAGATACGTGTCTGATAGCTTGTAAGATGGCCATGTGAAAATGACTGATGTGAATTCATTCAACCACGCGTAGCCAGGCACCTCAGTCTCCTCTAAGGGCGGCTGCCAAGTGATGACGAAGCTGCAATGGTATCAGCATTTTGAAGAGGACGTAAGTAATTTGTGCCCACTGTCGCTGTCAGAGTGATCGGATGCAGGCACATTTCCAATCACCAGTTCATAAACTTCTACCTCAGCTTTGGCACAACACATCTTCACATGCAAGTGATATAACTCTAACTCAGGGTTGTGCTAATGAGAATGGTAACCTTCCATATCAAGGTAGGTTGCCACGAGTCCTGTCTGAGAGTGAAATTCCAAATGACATGCCTTATCAAAGGCCTCTTGAATGCCAGGTGGGACCCATGTGCTCGACAGGTGGAACGAGGAGTCGATGGACTTCAGTGATAATGTCAGACTAGCCAAGTAGAAAAATTGACAGTACTGACGTGCACGATGACTGGCATTTGTTGCTCTAGATGTGTAATACAATTTTGGTAGCCATATTTGTCTGAAAAAAGTTGTCTAACTGGCGTGAAGTCGGGGTCTTGCTCTCTTAACCAAGTTTCGCACTTGTGTTGCACAGCTGCCGAATAGGCGCCTATGGATGTTGAACAGGCCTCTGTAGATACTGAACGGGCTACAGTAGGTTCAGCAATACATATTGAGGTTGTTAAGCCAGGGCTGTCATTATGTACGAGTGAGCGGGTTGTAATAGCACGCATTGCTGAGTAGTGAGGTGTCAGACCATTGGTTTGCATAGTTTGGAGAATCTCACGCATTATCCATCGTTGCTGTACATGATCGATAGCCTGGCTGCACAAAGACATCTCCAGCTGACATTGGTCCCTCTTCTGTTCCATGAAAGCTCGCTCTACGGTTACGTGCCCTTTGTTATCCTTAACCGTTTGCAACGATTCTTCTGTCTGTGCTTCCAATATACGCCCTCCGATTATCTGCCAGATATCGCTGTGATAGACTCGACCTTTGAGCAAGAAGTACAGAATATACAATTCAGTCTGAAGCTACGTAAAAACATTTAGGTGAACTGATACTTTAGAAATTGTAGACTTGCCGTCTTCGTTGGTATGAGTCTGATATAGAAATCCAGCCATTTGGGACCTGCCAATATGTCCGAAAGCTCACACATGCCATTATGAATGGCTGAGGAGTTGAATGGTGGAAGATAGGATGGAGCTGGTATCATGACCGCTGTGGTAAGGAAATATGTACACGCGCGACACATGCTATCATGGAGCTCATTTGTTAACCAATATTTTGAATCAGAATCTGATTTGGGCGGCGATTGAATGGTATGACAGCTGGCCATCAAACCAACGTTACTGGCTATCAAACAATTCGAATTCTGGCTGGCCATCAGTGCTAGTGATGGATCAACTTTTAGGAGAATCATGAGCAGTGAAATAGCTAGAGACTCGAGATGAAACAAACCTTCCACTATGAATGCGCCTGTGTGAGACTCTTAGACATCAATTTGTATCTGGGTACTGCCCTGGCTGGGCAGTGAGGTTAGACTTTCGCATAAAAGATTCAGATGTAAAGAGGGCATATGTGGTGATGAGCTCGGCATACTGTTATATTTTACAAAAATCTTTGCATAGGGTGCGGTGGCAGGCAGGGGCGATGGGGGTGGGATGAGAGCAGCCATGTTTGTTTACCTGAAAAAGAATATTATATTGGTCAGATGCTGGCGACTTCAAACTTCTCAAAAGTCAACAGTGCTTAGCATACACCCAGATCATCTCACTGCAGTCCAATCTTTGAGTCACTTTCCCAACAATGTCATGATGATGGACACTGACAGATCGAATACTGACCTAGCTTTCATATCCACATCGTTGATATAACATTTGAATGTCGTTGGGGACTGTCACATTGGCGTGGAGACTGGTGATAAAGGACAAGAAGTTGATACATATGGTCCTGGACACCCGAACTCAGTGTGATGATCAGCCTTAGAATTATGTAAGTAAGCGTGCCCGGCTTCACCTTACCAGTTACTAAACACCCTCACCAACTTGAAGTTTTCCATTGGTTTTGTGTCGACGTATTCATTAAGCATATTCAACTCATAGTATCGATGCGAGTCGGGTTGATGTTGGGAGCGCAAATTTGCACCATTACATAAGTGTAAAGTTTGATCAGTAAGACTCTAGTAGTATGACAGCCTATTGCAGACGTAGCTTCAGCAATGGCGGATTATTCCTAGGTTGTTGCTTTTGGACCCCTCTTGAACAGGTCTGGATATGGTGCTTCATAATCGACCTCGCTCCTACTCGCGAGCAAAGCTTGCAGCTGTCTAAATAAAACCTGGAACTCTTTCGCTGTAATTCCATCACCAATGGACGACTCAAGCTTTTTGAACAATTCCGTTTGTTCCTGGTATGTCCACTCGAATCAAATAGAGCATGGTTTTCCATGTTCTCCTGCTGATTTATCAATAAAATTATTGCACCACAGGAATGTAGTTGATACCTCGACGACAGGTACCGGAATGTGGCTAAAGATGATAGCTGGTAGTATGCGTCTATTCTCACTGGTAGGTCATGGTTGGTTTGGGATATCCTCGAGAATGAAGGAAGCTGACCTTGATATCCACACTCATCAGATGCGCATCTTACCCTCCAATAAGTCTCTCAAGTAGTCTTATCTTTCCAAGGATACACTGCCGCCTCGGTGTAGGCCTCTTTTCCACACCCGTCGGCACATAAGCAGCATGGGTATCAAAAATTGCGTTCTTCGCGGTACTTCTCAAAGTGTGATGGAATAATCTTCTTTCCCTCGTTATCGTCAGGCCTCCATATTTGAGTCAACGCTCAGAAGTTATACAAGGTTTGAATAATCTTACCAGTACCATTCTATCATTGATTTTGACGCACTATCGTAATGTAGGAGGGCAAAGTGGCAAGTCATGGCTTCTACCATGAGTTTGGCGAGCCTCATGGTGGTTTCGTGACAGTCAGGTGGGGCAGTGATCATGGAAGAAGGTGAGGATGGGGTTTCCATTGTGCAGATGGATACAACAAGGCCTCATTGCTCTTTATAGATCCTGTAACATTTAACCATGTCATGGCTGGTCTGACTTTTTTTTCTCCCATCAAGTGTGCCAGCCCCTCCTGCACTGCCAGGATCTTGGCCTGTGAGAATATGCAACTCAGGTAATCGTGCTGGCCATCTTAACGTTCAGGTTTGTCACGTTATATTATACTGTTGAATTTTTTGCTGTTGTGCTCAATTGTGTATCCGTTCGCTCTTCATGGATATAGCTTCGTCGCAAAGGCTTTTCAAATGCACTTGCACACGTGAGTTTACTCAGGAGAGTGCATTCACAAAGCATCAACGTTCCTGTCTGAAAGGCAAGAAACGATTGATAAGTGCTTTGTCTAAAGCAAAAGATCTCCTAGGCTCTGTAAAACAGGCCTGACTGGATACCAATGGGAACAGACAGTATGTGTGTATCAGCATGCCCTCTTCGATTACACATCCATGCTGTCCACAAGCCCCATCGTCGTCTTCCAACCATGTCAATGAGACATACAGTGTGGGGTCTTCAAGTCTTCACCCGTCTTTGCCTTTGGCCGCAGTGCACCCCCCAGGGGAGGTGCCTTGTGCAGGTTCTTCAATCCAGGACAACATACCCATCGCAGCATCCAATGCCAACATTGGCACAACATCCATGGAGGACGATGGTTTATCACTGGTGCAACACAGAAGTCAACGTGTTGATGTTCGCATGCCATCACGTTATAGGCAGTATGACAATGTACTCCTGCAGCCTCCCCCCAGTGTTCCAAGTCATATCGTTCAACAAACAGAATCTATCCCCGTCGCAAATTCTACTAGCGTACTAACCACGGCTTGTACGTCGTTGCAACCCGCTCCTTTCTGCACGGCAAGGAATGTATTCGGACTAGTGCGCCAGTTTTTCTCTTTAACTCCCCCATCTCATGACCCAGAAGAGGCCGCAACACTTCACGATATCAGTTCTATTCCTATTCCTACTCCAGCAGGTCAGGATGGCCCTGCTGAGCCTCACAACTCGTTTCACCCATACCCCAATCAAACGTCCTTCGAGCTTGGGCATTGGTACTGGAATGGCACGGCACAGAAGTCGCACCAGAGCTTCAAAGGCTTGCTCGATATCATCGGATGCTCGGATTTTGATCCCAATGATGTGCGACATATGCATTGGGACCAGATCAACTCCAAATTAGGTGCGAGTGTCGATGAAGAGGATGATGAATGGTTGGATGAAGATGCAGGTTGGCGCAAAACGGAAGTGACCATCGAAGTCCCTTTCTCTCGAACCACAGCTCAGCCAGGTGTTCGACCTTACATTGCAGCAGACCTTTACCATCGGTCTCTCATATCAGTTATTCGCGAAAAGCTCGCAAATGCTGAGGATGTCTAACATTTCCATTACAAACCTTATCAGCTGCGATGGAAGCCCCCCCATCTACCGCAAGAAGTCAACATCCAAGGCGAACTGTACACTTCACCAGCTTTCATGGAAGCTCACAGCACACTTCAGGAATCTCCTGGAGAGCCAGGATGTGATTTACCTCATGTGGTTACCGCGCTTATGATCTGGTCCGATGCCACACAGCTGACAACATTTGGCAATGCAAAGTTATGGCCGGTATATATGTACTTTGGGAATGAATCCAAGTACTGCCGTTGTAAACCATCCTACCATCTCGGGAATCATGTAGCCCACTTTCAAAAGGTATGATAATTTTTTAATTAACTTACTCTTCTGCATTGACATGCATGATGCAGCTCCCGGATGCATTCAAAGACTTTGTGGGTACTCACACTGAAGGCAAGGGTGTTGGCCACAAGTGCACGACACATTGTCACCGCGAATTGTTCCAAGCTCAGTGGAGGATTTTGCTGGATCGCAAGTTTTTAGAGGCTTAAGAGCATGGAATTGTCATTCTCTGCTGCGACAGCATCAAACGTAGGTTTTACCCGCACATATTTACCTATTCTGCAGATTATCCCAAAAAGTGAGTTATGAATGTTCGTTGATGAAAATACAACCTCACCTCACCTCTACCAGGGTCCTCATTGCCACTATCCAGCAGCTCAGAGGATGTCCCTGCTCGCGATGTCTCATACCAAGAACAAGGCTTCATCATCTGGGTATGGCTCGTGATAGGCAACAACGCGCGACTCTTGCGCGTTCTGATACCTCAAGGAGTCCGTTGGTTGCCACCGCACGCAGTCTCATCTATGAGAAGCATTATGGTGTCGATAGCACAGCAGTTGAGACCATCCTCAAACCTGATTCGTGGGTGCCAACCTCCGTGAGGATGCCCACCAGTCTCTTTCTCACCTTTACTAACCCTTGATTAGAATGCATTTCTAGATACTCTCGCTCCTTTCGGATTCAACATCTTTGTTGCACTTGTTGTTGATCTTTTGCACGAGGTTGAACTCGGAGTATGGTGCATGCTTCTAGTCCATCTACTAAGAATTCTTACTGCCTTGGATAAGGACCTGATCAATAAACTCGACGAGAGGTCTGCCAGATATTCATTTACAACGGCTTTGCAGGCTAAACTTACCTTTGACAGGTATAGGAAGGTCCCTTTGTTTGGACCGGCCACAATTAGACGGTTCTCTTCGAATGTTTCTGAGATGTCGAACATGGCTGCGCGAAATTTCGAAGATCTTCTACAAGTATGTACTCGAAAGATTCTCATACATAGCTGCGAACTAATTTTGTCAGTGTTCTATCCCTGTCTTCGACAGTCTTTTACCCGTCCCTCACAACAAAGTTCTTATGAATCTCCTTTTCACCATGTCACACTGGCACGGGCTTGCGAAGCTCCGTATGCATTCTGACATCACTCTAAAGATTCTCGACCAACAAACGACTCATCTTGGTGAACAGTTTTGTCACTTCAAGGAAAAGGTATGTGCTTCATACCAGACCCAGGAGCTCGATCACAAAGTTGGTGCACAATCTTGCCGCCAGGCCAAGGATGCTGCTAAACGCAATGGAAATGACCTTGCACGAGCTAACAAAGATAATGGAAAAGGCAAAGGCAAAGCGATAGAGCAGCTTCAGTATTTACCCACACCCAAGCAACCAAAGCGAAAGAAGTCCTTTAATATTCAGACTTACAAATTTCATGTACTTGGAGATTATGTGTTTTCCATCCGTCATTTTGGTACAACCAATTCATACAGTACTGAACCAGTGAGTTGTATTCTGCTGCCTATCTATATGTTAACTCACCTTTCTCAGGGGGAGTTAGAGCATCGTACCCTGAAAGGCAGGTACCATCACACCGATCGAAGTACCTTTGTTCGTCAACTAACTCAAATTGAACGCCGCGAGACGTGCTTGCGCCGCATCAAACGACGACAACAGCCAGCCTCTCATGCAGGGGTACCTGAAATGGCCAATGATCCCCAACTCCAACATCATATAGGCCAAAGCGAGAAAATGTATGATGATTTTGGTCAGTACCTTCACAACCACAAAGGAGATCATGCTATGAGGGTAAGCAGTTTCTGTAACATGTTGATCTTTATCTTGAAGCATCGCTTAGGATTTCCTGCCTGGATTGAAAACCCATATTCTCGATCGCCTCAAGCCAGAAACTACCCAATCACCTCTAGAGAGATCAGCTCTTACCGACCAGCACAATTCCATTCTCTTCAAGTGGAATCAGATATATCACCACAACCTCGCGCGATTCAGCTATACCACCTATGACGTTCGAAGGGCTCAAGACGTCGTAAACCCAAGGACTCAGCATTGCAACATTATGCTACTCACAAATCGCAGTGATGATGGGCACTACCTCTATGCCAAAGTCATTGGGATACACCATGTCAACATCGTGCGCGTCGCCAATGTGTACGAAAGTCACCGATTCGAATTTCTTCTTGTTCGATGGTATGAATCAGTGCAAATTCATGCGTGGGACTCACATACTTTGGGCCGAGTTCGCTTCCGGCCGCTGGCACACCAGAATGCGTTCGGTTTTGTTGACCCCGGGATGGTTCCTAGGGCGTGTCATATCATCCCGGCTTTTCTCAAGACCAGCGCAATCCAGGTGAATCCGGGATTTCTCCTCTTGTGGGTGACAAGCACGATTGGCATGAATACTATGTTAATAGGTGAGTGACCTGAAATAACTTGATGCGGATGAGCATTAATAATAGGACTACACTAGCTTCGTTGATTGCGATACACTCATGCGCTTTCATTATGGCCTTGGGGTAGGTGTTACAAGTAACATCGGTCATGTGGCCCCCCTATCATTTTCCCTTCATCCTCGCCCTCACCATCTACCGGCTCGTCCTCCTTTACCGACTTTCCGTTGACTGGATCCTCGGGACTGTTCCCATCCCTCGCATCGTCCGCCTCTATGCACGTGCACGCACGTTCCTCCAATGATTTGACCACCAATGTGGTCCCGCACCTATGACTCGGTCTGACTCGTGCCACCAATGTGGCTTTCCCTTTCTGTTCCTTCTGACTGCAGATTCCCGCACGTTGTATTCTTACCGTTGGTCCGTTCCAACATTTCTCGGTCTCATTCCACATTTGACCATCCATCACTAATCCGGCTCTGTTGCCAACGCACCTATACCATTCTCGTTTCCCCTTTACCCTTACCTACTGTGCGGTAACCTTGCCCTTAACCCTCTCCACTTAGTATAAGTAGTCGGTCACCCTGTATTAGATTCTCTAACTTGAATCTACTCAATCTTCCCTGGAACATACTTCCCTCTGAACACCCCTTTGGCTTCAGTCTCTAGTATCTTTTCTTAGTTGCTCATCGCGACTAAGTCTACCTTGATCGACCTCATCATTTGGACAAGACTGTCCTTACCTTGAGCGACTTCATAGACATCTGTCTTAGAAGTCACGTGACACGCGCGTACTGTGATCACTGCCGACTCGTTGTCACCAGTCTCACTTGCTATACCGGATTCTTCCGGTTACGTCACGAACGTTAGCGGACGACGCCCCTCTTAGGGCTCCGCATAACAGATCTATTTGAGTGCGTAACAGTAGGTCACATTTATTCTCATGAAGCAGGAGTCGTGGAGACAACAGTATGGACAGAACATGAACCTTCAGAAAGTGGAGGCCTCATGGAGCGCACACACTGCCAAATTCCCGGTGACGATGAACAGGACGAAGACGAAGACGACGATGAAGATCACATGGGTGCGGAGGAGCATGGCTTTTTCGATCAGGCAGTCAATGCCAGCACTGAATCACTCATGCAGGCACTAGATGAGATGTTTCTGGCCAGTCACACATTCGATTATGAAAATTAATGAATATAATCAATTGTTCGCTACTGCATCGCCCTTATTCGCCCCTGCTTTTTTGTCACATGTGCCGATTCCTGGCTGGGCTGCTCATGTTCACTTCTGCCTGGCACTGCTGTGCCACCTGGCAAGCCCCCTGGCTTCTTCCCAGCATATTTCCAATACATGGTTTGCCATGACTGGCCATTGCTGGATTTGGCCTACCCATGACTAAACCCCTGGCATGCATGTCGATGGCTGATATGTTATGGCATCATTGCCTAGCGGTCGAATGTAATGTGGGCAGACAAGCGCATGTTTGAACAATTTTTAAGGTCTTTTTAGTGTCGTCTGATTCTTCATCACTCCAAATTTACCAGGATGATGCAACTGTCAACTGCGCTACCAACTGTCCATGTTAACAACACTCAAAACTATGTTTTTGTTCAAGCAAGGAGCGGAGTTATGCGACTTGTTCCGCTTTGGGTGAGTGCATCAGTGTCTGACTTTATTCGCATCACTCATGATTTCTTACTGCAGATTGATGAGGTTCACTATCAGCCATCAGTCGTCACTCAAATTGACCCATGTTTTCAGCCCTTTCAAGACTTTTCAGGTCAATTCTCTTTCCTTGGCTATGTCACTCATGCTTATCATCTTTCGCCACTCTATGTGAGTCTGTCTGTAATTCCCCAAGTCAAATTTTTCATATAATTGTACTTGTTCACAGTGGCCTGAAGAATGTCGTGGTCTTGCTGACGAGCTCCTATGACAAGTGGGATTGTTGGGCATCATAGATGACATTAGTAGATATGCAATCATTGACGAGAGGGCCGGCCTGTCTGCGGAGATAGTGGGTGATTCATTGTTGACGCATATCTAGAATGATAGAATTAGTACCTGTAATATGTATTAACAATGTTAGTCTCTCGTGCCTCGCTAAGATTCACTGAGGAAAGCATCAAGATATGTCCAATACACAAGTAGAGGGTACATACACGAGAAACCACACATGCTAGGAGACTGGTGGCAATAAGCCATTGCATGACTGCGACAGTTGGTTTCGAAGCAGACTGGGGTGCAGTGCTCCGTCAAAAGTCAACAAAAGCATTCCCATGCTATATTGCGACGTCGGGTCCAATCCTTGAGGTTATGAGAGATGATGCGCTCCCCAGTAGCCCGGTTGACTGGGCTAATACAAGTCAGCAACAAAGGGGCAAAACATGGTGTGTGTGGCGCTACACATACTATGCTATCACAACTGTCTCACCCAGCTCGTGGGAGAAAATGGTGAGTTCTGTGCTGGCACGTTGGAGCGCACGAACGACATGAAAAATTTCGGGATATGTGGGCATGGTGTTGGTTGTAGTAAAGCGGTAGAACACTATGGGGGAAGATGAAAGGATACTACTAGTGAGTGAGTGAATTATTGCACATACTAGCTTTTATATACCTGGTTCACCGGCAGCATCACTCGAAAAAAAACTTAGATATTTCCCACTCCTGGATCATTCTCAATTCGACATGGATAACCGATCCTTCTGAGACACCGCTAATGTTAGTTTGCATCTTGGCAAGGACTTAGGCTGTGATTTGGTGAAATAGAAACTCTTAGCGAGGATAAGGCATGTGGATTGAGGGACAATCGGTGTGCTTGAGCATTCAGAAGCAGAGGGTAAATGACAGTTGCACATGGTCAACACTGTGAAATCTGTGACAATCAAAATGTAGGCTACTTAGAAGCAAAAAAAAGCTTGGGATTAGTGACGGTTGCTCACCTGGTGGATATTTTAGAACAAAAGGCAAGCTTAGACTCAGTGACGGTAGGTCCTGCTTGGTTTAAGCTAACCGAAAGCGCTGATGTTTTCCCAAACCAGGCAATACAACTTAGGTGTTGCGCTCAAGCGTCATAGATCTCAGCATTGATTAATGTCCAACCTAGCCGATATCGACAGTATATGAAGAGGTCTGTAGAACAGCTAAATATTGTAGCTATGTCTTTTCTTACTGACTTTCAGCGCTCTGCGGTTCAGAGTGCACAGATCCTCCTTGAAAATGCTGGTCTGTCTCCACAAGACCTGGATTCATTCTCATTGTCGTCATCATCACCGTCACCACCACCATCACCTTCATCACCTCCTCCTAGTACTCTGCCTAAATTCTGCCCTGCTTCTCTATCTACTCGTAATACCTGTCTAGCTGTTGCTGGCACCCGTTATACCCCACCTCCTGCACAACCTTTTACAGTGGAAGATCGTCTGCAAGGACGGCATCGTGTCACGCGCAAGACTTCTGCACATGCCATCATCAAGCACCCAATTGGTGCCACAGTTGAGTACCCACAGACCGGATGCCATGCCGACGAATCCGTTGCCCATATCTTTCATATAAACCCTTCCATGTTTACTTCTACCTTGCATCCTAAGTCGAGCTTCCAGTATTCCTTGGGTGACGGGCACGGTGGTCAAATCATTGGGAAATGTCTAATGCTCCATGATGCTGGAGGGCAACCAGTTTCGTGCGCGAAGCTCAGAACATCATGTAAGTAATTTATACATCGTCTTTGGGTGATTCTCAAATGTTCTTGCAGGCAAGGGCCTCAAAATTTGTTCAGGATGTCAGCATGATATCTCTGCACACCATTTCACCAATGTTTCTGAAGTTTTAGCTCACCATCCATCTACCTTGCGACGACGAGGTCCTGCTGGCACTGCTGACCAAGAACTTTTCGAGAAAACTCTTGCGTTTTTTTGTTGCTCTTAGTCTTCGTGGCTGCTCGCCTCATTCTCCTACTGATTGACAGAACAACACAGACATAGTAGGAGATAGTAGCATAGATATTGATGATGATTTTGAGGGTCTGACAGCTGACCAGTATCTCGACAGCATCTCTACCAGTTCTGATACCGATCTCCATATTGGCTGCATACCATCAAGTCGTCGACCAGTCAAAAAAAAATGTAATGGAAGACTTGTCATGCATTTTGATGCATATAATCAACCATTTATTCGGTAAGTTTTTATTTATCTACTATTGTTCACATTTATCTCACATTCCGCATCACAGATGCAGCCTGCATTCTCACACTGCACGCTCGCATTTATTCATACAAAATTTGCAGGAGAGTGATACCTGCTACTTGCAGGCACTACTGAATGACGACCACCACATGATTACGAAGTGCGAGCAACTTGCAAAGTCACAGGGATATGGTCCCCTGATGCCGTGTAGTTTTGTTACTGGTCCATCATCACAAAAACAAGTGTGCTGTATGTTTTTTTCCTGTTTTGTAGCTTGTTATTTTCAATCATATCCTTGTGCTTCAGCACATTGGCATCGCCGGGCTGATGGTACATTGAAGCAAGGTGTTCTACGAAAATGGGCACACAACTGTGCAGCATCATTTGACATATATGTTCCCGAAGATCTATTTGCCTGCCCTCAAATACTTGTCCTTTGCACCAACCCTCATTCACATCCCCCTCCTCTACCTGTCAAAACTCTGCCTCCCCTCATTGATGTATTTCATGGATTAGTTTCCCTCATGAAGTGGAAACTTGCAGATGCAACACCACGACGAATATACCTGGATACGGCCTTTGTTGAGGGTCTTCATCGAGTGCTCAACTGGCAATTTCCTGATGGCCACGATGCAATGCTTCAAGACCTCCATCCATCACTCGCTAATCTTGACCATGTGCGTTGCCTTATTAACATAACGAGGTCTATGAAGTACCCAAGTGGAACAGGATTTGAAGGTATGTTCATACAATATTTGAACCACCTAGTACAATCCCTGATTATCATTTTTTTTCTGTTTAGGTGCACGTCGTCTTGCAAACGAACATGCATCCCTGCCTCTGGAGCAGCGCTATGTCCGCTGTGCAGAAACACACGTCATTGAATGTGGTGTGGAGTTCAAACTGGTCGTGTGTATGACATCACGAATGTCATCACATCTCATACAAGCCAAATGTTTGTCTATTGACACCTCATTCAAACGAGCACAAGGATGGCAGGAGTTTGAGATTGAATCATGGGATAGTGAACATTGTCGCTGTGAGTGAAATAGATCACTACTTGTACCCTTAGGTATTAATGGTTCTTCAGCTGTTGTTAGCGCTCGTGCCTTCACCACATCACAAAGCGTGAAGGCACACTTAATTCTCTTTCAGCGAATTTTTGACATTGCATCTGCAGACACTGGCCAGTCTTTTTCATTTCGCCACATTCATGGCTTCGGGTGCGAAATTGTTATTGCTACTCGGGGCGAAAAGTTTGGTGGAAAAGTCGCCTGCAGAGACGCCATTCATCGCCATAAGCCATGAATCCAAAGTTGATCGACAAGCCATATCTGCGAAAACCTTAGACTGGTTGAATAACGGAATACTGAACGAACGCACGGTACGAGTGTTGCTAGATATGGTCGATCGGAGTAAATCCGAGAACGCTTGTCCAGTAAGGCTTCTGTGATGTGCTGAGAATTGATCACGACCATTTCCTCGTCTAGACTTCGCACGAAGACCAAGTCCCCTGACATAATGATTCACACCACGCATGCCCTATGCTATCTGTTCACGTACCATACATAGCACTCCACTTGGTGTAAGTCAGCCAAGGCTGACAAGCGTCGATAGATAAGACACTCCCCAACAGTGGGAGGGGCACTGGGCCAGGAGGAAGAGGAGCATTATTCTGTCGCTTTTTGATGAACAACTTGAGTGCCTTGACGGCGACAAAGGAAAGAGAAATGCCAGCGAGGATGGCAAGATGACGATCAACTGCAAGGGCCATGATTCGAGCAGTGGGTTAGTAAACTGTATATAACGACCATCCTTATAACCGCGGGGAAGTGGGGTAATCGGTGGCAATTTTGCAACTCGGTAATGCGCCTTCCATCGCTTATATGCATATGACTTCTTGCTCAAATCACATCAAACTTTTGCATAGGCGTCGGATGTTCTGGAGATATCCTATGATCACAGAAGAATACGATCATGGAAGGAGAAGACATACATACATACATACACAAGATATGAAAAAGGTGTAAGATTGAGCAAGCAGCATGCACCGCGGACTCGCCCATCTTCGTGTTCCAGATTTTGCTACATCGTCATAATATCTGTCCATCACAAATTGCGTTATTGGGTGGATAGATCATCACCCACGGAGAGAAATCCAGGGTTGTATTACCGCTCTTTAGTCATATTGTGCGCCGTCCACCAGGCAAGTGTATAACACCTTGTACCCGATCGACTCTTGCTCCTTGGCCCTTACTGGTTGGGCAGGAAATGATTGGTGTTCGATGACTATAGCAGATCTTGATCATGTATTCGTTGAATTTGGACTGTCAGCAGGAAGATAACACTCGAAGAACTCATTTATCACCTGAGGTATTATGGTCACTCACCTCTTTGTCCCACTTCCTGAATAAAACAAGCCTATTCTCGTATTTCTCGACGTCTGACAGCAAGGTCCATATCATATCCAGAGACCAGTGGGCATCGGAAATAGGAGGGGGAAGCGATCCCTTCTTTCTTATGACACGAGAATCAATAATCCACCGACACTGGAATAGTATTGGGGCATAAGCATAAGCGCGGATAAGCATAAACCGTAAGCTCCCAGGTGAGAGCAACCCTATCAAATAATGTGATCATCGGCAGAAGAATTTCGTAAAATCGTCCTAAGAAACCTCAGCTTCAGGTTGGATTATATCATCCAGAAAATAAGAAATTTGGGTAGACTGCATGCAAACTCTGTGACTAGCACACGCTGTAAAGTTACCTTGAGTATGTGTTCCCTGAGTCACGTCCGAGTTACAACCTGGTCATCCACCGTGCGTTCAGGGTCATCCGCATTAAATAAGGCGAGAGAACGAAGACACGAGAGCGCAAGTTCCCGATTTCTTGAGATTGCGAGGGTCTCATGTTATGATGATGTGGTGTTGAGAAGCCAGTTCTCTTGTCGTGGCATTGAAACGGCATTCACTTTTGGCCATCTATCGAACGACCTTCCCTTTCTCAGGAGCTTGCCATCTTTGTAACGAGGAGACCCAGGTGAGGACAAATATGAATGACTCGACGTCGTGCTAACACAGGTACTTGACCTTGCCTTCTATGACCGTCTCCGTAATACCACTGAGAAGGTCAAGCGCCATGAAAGGTATTGTCCTTGCACACTCCTGGTATTGAGGAATATCTCGAGTCGATGGTAAGTCGAGGTTGCTGAAGACGTCAGTCACTCGACCGCACAAGGTCCAGTATACTATTAGATTGCTAAAGTTAGCGTTGCTGTCATGGACACCGTTTTTCCAGAGGGTAGGATGGCCTATTGTCGTAGTTGTTATTATAGTAATGCACAATAAACAACAAGGAAGAACGACATACAGACAATGGTTTGCCACTATGCGCTGATGAACTCGTTCCGCTCAGCTTTGTGATTGAAAGAAGCAGCTTTCTGGATACAATAAAGTATGTGATGCTGACTCGGGCCCGTTGAGCGTCCTCCATCTCTAGGACCCTCTTGTTTTTCGACATAAATGCACTTTCGCAATGAAGGATTGTTTCCGGAATATTGCGCCACCAAGGCATTTCCAGCCTGAGTGAATATCGGACATGATAAGGTATTGATTAGTATTCCCTGACTCTGCAAAGTAGAACGTTTATCTTACCTTGCCTGCCCAGCTTCTTCTACATATTAAATTTGATCCAGAAAGGTCTCTCTCGAGTCTCCACAGTTTCCTTCGTAGCACATACACCGCGCTGATGCATGTACATACTATTCCACGGAAACAATAGTTTAGATGTTGTCTTTAACTGAGACACGTACCGTGTCAATAACTCCCTGGGATATGATACTATCAGCATAAACGTCTGAAATGGCCTTGTATCTTCATTTTTTTTGCTGCATGCGAGGTATCAGATAGGGCAGATGATTGATTCACGTAGAGAACTGTAAGTGTCCAGTACTCAGTGATAGTACGGGTATTCGAACTCCGCTTAATTAGACTTGCATGTGCAGGTCATGTGATCGCGTAATTCACGAGAGGATGTATTACTATCTACACGAAAGCCCAACTATCAGTCCCGCGAGAGATAATTCAAAGCTGCTGGTACAATTAACAAAGTACCCACTCGTCGGGGAAATGACGGCGGGCGAGGGTGGGCACAGTTAATAAAGCTTGATGCCTGATGCATGATGGCGTCAAACTTGAGTATACTGACAGATAACATAAGCCAGCGACACTAAAAAACAAGGTAATACATGATTTCACCCCCCGCACAGCTCTCAACATTGCATTTTTAGCAACTGCGATACCCTTTCCTTCGTGTGGCGAGGGGTGAATATGCACGGGAATACAGGGTGCCTGCATCGGCTGCCTCAGATAAAATATAGGGATCCTCAAGGATGACTCACGTCGTTAAGCCTCCCGTCCATTTCACTCCTTCAGCATCAGGCCCGACATTCCATCCTGGCGCACGTTCCAACCGGAAAACAGTTAGAATGTTCACAACTGCGGCGAATAAAGAAGCATCGGCAACGTGTCGTCCAACACTGCTGAAAGGTGAGCCAAACCCGTCTATTCGCAAAACTCTAAACTTCGTACCAAATGCGCCTTCCAAATCCAAAAGCAAAGGAAACGTCATCAGGGCCTTGTGTTGACGGCTCTTCGACGGCGACTTTTGACATGTAACGCTCGGGTATGAACCTCATTGGGTTAGGAAATTTATCTGGATCGCGCGCCATAAACCTTGTATAAGAAGAAATGGTTATGTATGATCTTTGTTCACTTGGTATGATGAATCACCATGCGTTAGCTATTACGGTAGCCCCTTAAGAAACAGTTTTAGAAGAGGGATAGGGTTTTCAGTCCATAGACTGACCTTTTGGGATATAGTAACCTTCGTAGATGTCGTCATTTACTGTGGCATGTGCAATGCCTAAATCCACAGTCAGTGACCGTGCTAACCGGAGTTCCATGAGTCAAGAGTACTGACCCAGAGGGACGACAGGGAACCACCTCAGCGTCTCCAGTATGATGGCATTGATGTAGGGCATAGAAGCGCTGTAGAGACTCATGCCTCTCATTGTGCAATATGGCAGTTTTCACTGGGGAGTACATGGCACGAACTTGTAGCATCACTCTGTGTGCTACCTGCAGCTATCTCTATATGAGGCACAGCTTTCCCGCGCAACGCGCGCCATGCGCGCGTACCTTTCCCGCGCTTCACGATGTATATGCGCGCGCGCTTTCCCGCGCTTGAGCGCCCTATAGCGCCAGCCATCCGGAAGCATCCATCCACTGTCCACCAAGTTCCCTAGTGCGTATATTTCCATTTCTCACATTTGCATATCGTTCCATCTTTATTTTTATCATGGACCCTTACTTACATATATCTTTACATACCTTACTCGGTAGCGCTTCGGCTCCGCATGACAGCGCTTAGGCGCCATACTTAAGCGCCAGCAGTACATACTTACTGACCGACCGGGACTGACTTACTCTCCCACCAGAACGACAGAGGACTTACTGGTTACTACCCACTATTCACCTAGCAGAACATAGTAGAAATCTATTTGTTTACACCTCGCATCTCCCTTCTCTTGTCTTACATCATATCATCACTTAAGCAAACTCACTCTTACTCTCTCTCGTATCTGTATACACGCGCACGCTTTCCCACGCTTCGCGCCATACACGCGCGCATTCCCGCGCCTTGCGCGCACCTGCGCTTTCTCGCGCTTCGCATTGGCCAACCAGTAGCGCTTTCAGCGCATACCTCTAGATCCTTGCTGCACTCGCTTCCCCTTTAGGGTCGAACGCACTTGTCGTCTCAAGTATAGCAGACTAGGCAACGCACGACCTTACAACAATTATAGATACAGTCAGGAGCATTGTTCGTGCCTCGCTGTATCGTTGAACCTTCAGCGCGATCATCCCAGTCGGGCAATCTTTCGAGAGTTTCCCCAATGACGGAATCAATCTCTGCTTGCGCGCGTGTTTGCACCTCGGGATATAGAACCATCGCGAGCAGGAAGACGTATAAAGTGGACGTCGTCTGGGCCTTTGGTCAGTATATGGCTAGAATAGAAATCGCGTCAAAGTATACAGTTTCTGAGGCGGCTGGGAGTGCGGAGAAAATGAGTAGAGATACGTCAAAAACATAATAACCATTGCAGAATTGTCACGAACCAGCATAACCAGATGCACTGGATTCCTTGATTCCTTGCTCAAGAACAGCAGCCTCCCCTTCATCTTGTGTTTTGGCTGGTATACGTTTCAATGCATCCGACACTACGGATGGTGCAGCCATCCCCGCAGCCTGAGAATCGATCATCATGAGCCTAATCTAAATGATACAAAAGGCACTGGAAACTTGCCATGTTGTTCTTCACATGTTCAAATGGCATGTCCATAATCATGGGAACAAGGGTTCTCTGGACTATAGCATCCCTTACGAAGCTCGCTCCAGGGAACCAAGGAGGAACTTTTTTCACTGTCAGTGCATTAGAATAGAACTACGGCTGATCGAAGTCATACGCACATATGGGAAACTCTGCTACAACAGCTGCGACCTCGGGCCTGAGTACTTTTACATCTATCTCAAGTGAGCGTTCAATGAGCGCAAGAAAGGGATCATCAACGGGCGCTATAGCATAATCATACATGATTGACATGATGATAGACGTGCTGAAGCTGCGTAGAAAGTATGGTTCAGCCACGCAATACATGAAGACAGAGATTGCTAACGTGTGTAAATGGGTTCCATACACCTCCGGAGAGGCTAGTAGGTTTAGTATCAAACTGTGAGCATTGCGCATTTGAATCAGACGAAAGGATGACAATGCTTCTAAATGGAATGCTTCATGGAAGATTCTCCTGTCTGTAAAGACATGATAAGTGCGATAAGAGAACTCGAAGGGACAATATACTAACGAAGTCTCCACTTGTCTGAGTAGGGTAGAAAGACAGAGGAGTAGTCATGAGCAAAACTGGGACTCGTTTAACAATAGGAACATCAAAGGATAGAAGGACCTCACAAGCCAAGAAGGTGCACAAGCCCTGGGGGTCTCGTGGAATAGTTCTGTGAACGACGGTCGAGCAGGTCATGCGCAACTCTTTCGGAGTTGATGATCACGATATCCTGACTTAAGAGTCTGGAGTAAACGATTTCCCCTGTGTCGCAATTCAGCACATCCAGATCCACGTGTCGGAGGTTCTACGCACCATATTCAGTTCCCCATCTCGAGTATGCTAACCATGGATGATCTGGGTCGATTCTGATCACATTTCCAACAAAAGGGAGAGGTGGAGGACCAGGGGGTAAAGGATGCTTCTTGGTGTCTCTCTTCTTTTGCAAGGATTGCACTACCACGAAAGATACAAGCGATGCGAGGGCGAGTGCAAGTACTAGTGTTGGGGCCATCAGTTGAACCAAACAAGTAACTGAAGCTCCCCTGTATATGCGTCTGGATTTTGTGCGGCCGGTGATCCCATCAATGCTGTGGGGGCTATGTCGTTCCCGACAAGTGTCGATTCTTGACGGCCCCGAACCCCTTGAACAGTGTCGTGGAAGCACAGCTTGGCTTCAGTCTGTGGAGATCGATTATGTTGAGCCTGTACATCTGTATGGCTAGATTGTACACCATTCCATACTACGGCCGTCGCTGTGCTGGTGTAACCTGCCCTGAACTGCCATGCTGTGCAGGTGACCGACAGCCACAGCAACGACTTGGTCTGCTTCAGCTTCAGCCTTAACATCCAAAACCATTTGTCACAATAAGTTATTTGTTAAGACATCAATTATGTCATTTTCAGGTTTGTGAAAGGCTCACAGCGATCATCAGGTGCGGGTATCGACGCAGTACTTCTGCACTCACTACCTCATTTCCCAGTTCTTCGCAACGAACCCTAAGCCCTTTACCTCGTTTGTGCATTGTCACTGAATCATCGCATCAAATTTTGGCGAATTCTTCGGTGAGCAATGCACGGGCGCAAAACCTAAGAAGCATGCAAAAGGAGGGTTATGGAAGAGTACCTCGATGAATCGTACTCTACTAGATCGGAAGCGACTAACTCAAACAATACCAATGAACAGCAGGTGTAAAGAAGTTCTGGGACATCACAGAACTGCCCCCTTACATTGTATAATGATGTCACTAGCACGAGGAACCACAGGTGGCCGAATGTATTTCTGGAATCCCAGACGCTCATGCGTGTTTGACGCTGTTACTTTACATCACGTGACCGGCGCGTCCTAGACGCGTCGAATGTCGACAACCAAATAATGTCAGCCGCCGTGCTGTGTTATATAAACATCTTCAGTCCCGTTTCACTCTCTCATCCGGTTCTTCTTCTTCTCTCTCATCTTCACAGCTCCTTGTCTTCCTGCCTCATTCCGGACGTTCCAGCAAGATATGTGGCGTGCGACTTGGAAGCATCCCAATGCAATCTTGATGGTATCCTTGTTATTTTCGCCACCAGCATTGGTCTTGCCAGTTTGACGCCACATGGTACGTTTCTTGCTCATAGTGCTCCGACCACTGGCTTTCTCTCAATTGCGCTTAGGTCTGAAGGCGAGCTTCCACAGGACACAAAATGTATGCCTTATTCTCGCCACATTCTTATCTGCCTTACTAACCGACATCAACCGCTCAGGTGTTGAAGGCAAACCTCCAATATTCAAGGACGCGAAAAGACATCATAATGGAACGATATAACATAGCTGCTGCCCTTCCTGGGCGTCGCTCGCGGCGTGGATGGCACAGTGGACAGGACCTGAGTCCATCCGACCCTCTTCGAGCGCGTTTGGTGGCCACATCCGCCGAGGCTCTCGGATGTCTGACCTGTCTCCGCCCTGTGCCTCCTCAGCATCTCCTCGGTCGGTTGTACTGGCCCGCACCATGGTCTAGGCACCCCGGTCCTCGTCAACTCCCGCGGCTCGTAAGTTCGAGGGCGAGATGAGAGGGTACGTTCGACTTTGATCTTCTAGCCCGCTGCTGACATAACGTCCTTTTCAGAGTATCGGTGGTCGCTCTTATCCAGGTCGGGACCTAGTGGTGGCTCGGGCGTGGAACGTTGGCCCTGTTCTGCAGGCGTTGCTAGCTTCCATTCCGTTCGCTCCTCAGTGCCCGCCGGGTCCGGGGTGGCATCGTTACATTCAGTCTGCTTCCTCAGCGCCAAGAGGCTCAAAGCTGAGGTCATCAGCGCGAGTAAGTCCACCCCGGTTGAACAAAGCTTGATACATTCACAACAAAACACATACTGGACAAGAGGAGAAAGGACTGTCGCGACCCAGGTTGTGGGGAAAGGTGAGTGGTTCTATTTTCTCGCGTTTATGGTTGTCTTCGAGAGTGGCAGCATCAGCTCGAGACGCCATGTGTTATTAGATCGATATGATCATCATTTAATGACACATGGAGTCTCGATCAGCTGGTCTAACGCCCGACTTCTAGGACTTGCAGCTACCGCAACTACAGAGCACGCTGTGATCACCAGACTAAGAGAGGCGGCAGCGGATTTGTATACAGAACACGCGTGGATCTTAGGATGATTAGTGGGGACACATACTTGAAACATCTAACATATCATTCGATCCCGCGGAAATTTCCACCTGAGCGCCACCTGTACTCTAATTACCCCTGTGCTCCCGATCTTTGTGTCTCCTTTTCGATCTCAGCCGCCTCTTTCTCTCCTAAGTTTTCTGCTTTTCGTCTACCGTCATCATGGCCTTTGCGTGCTCATCCAAATTCTACTCCTTATACTTTGAAGGCGAGAAAACGGTTCTGGAAGATGGATGGCTTTGTGCCTCTCTCTGCCACCCGAAGACGGTATTTATTTCATCAACGCTCGCGCAATTACCAACACTGCAGATAAAGACACGTCTCTAGAACTCTATTGTGTCGATGTATGTCGCTGTGGTTCCTTCGCTAATACAACTCCAGAGATAGTGGAAGAGCGCTTCCTACCCTCATCGTTGTCGGCAAAGTTTCTAGAGGCTCTTCTGAACTCGTCGGCAGTCGCGCTTTCGACATGGACATCATGCAGTATGGCATCATGCATGGGAAGTGATAAGAGTGACCATTCAAGGTTATAGCTTGCTTCAAGATCATACTATAATTACAAACATATTCTGAATCATCATACATCCTTCAATAAAACTCGTCCCAAAAATGAAACAACATCAGCTCACAACCTCAACCACTCCCTCACAAATAACCCAGCCTCCCTACGCATCCCACTCGTACACTCATGCCCTGCCCCCTCCTCCACCACAACCTTCTTAACACCCCCCTCTCCAACTTCAAGACCCTCAACAAACTCAGCCGACGCCACCCACGGCACAAGTTTATCCTCCTTCCCCGAAAGCACCAACACTTTCTTCCCGAAAAACGGGTTGGAAGCGTCTTTTGCGCGGTACGCCAGTTGTGCAGGGTCGTGCCTTTCTACGTAAGTCGTAAAGGAAGTGGGGAAGTAAGGTGGGGAGAGGGGGATGTTTGAGGATTGGGCGCGTCGAGAGATTAATTTCATGTAGTCGGGGCAGCCGATTATGGGGATTCCGAGGGTGAGGCGGGGTTCTAAGGGATTGTGAGTGTGGATGAATTTGCTAGATGAGCTGGATACGTACCTCTAGAAAGCGCAATCCACGTCGAATGTCCTCCAAGACTCACACCGCCCATACCCCATTCCACAATCGTTCGCTCACCCGAGGGATAGAGGGAGGAAGGAAGGTGGTCGATTAAGAAGGACACGTCTTGTGCTGTACCAGCTTCGAGTGGGGTCAGATTCACGACTCACGTTTAGTACCGGTTGTGGCCTGGACATACTGTGGATGGTATACATGTCCACCCTGTATTCAAATGAGGGGACGTTGTCAACTTTACGCCATGTTATGAATGGCCAGAACGTACGCATGCTGATCATTATTCTCAGCCGGTTCTTTGCTCCACGCGAAATTCCGCTGCTGGTTCACGAGTCTCGTCCCGTGGTTCCTGTGATCCTTTTCCCCGACCCACCATCAACCTTTTCTTTCCTAAGAAGACGAGGCAAAAAGTGACTCACAAAAGCAATGACGATAAGATCTTTCTTCCTCTCTCCCGCACCCGATCCATAACTCTCATCAAAAATGACTTTAATGGTATCGACTATATATTGATCTTGTGCGCTGTCGAAGCGGCCATGCAGGAAGAAGAGTGCGTGGATGGGGTTTGTAGGGCTAGAGGTTGAAGTTGGGTGGGAGTAAACGTCGACGAGGAGACCGCCGATTGGGAGTGTTTGTTTAGTGGGCTGCATTGTGGGACTAGTGTGCTATCATGATGGGAAGGACTCGGTATATATATCATAATAATGTGTCCAACACGCTGAACACCTGATCAGTCGCAATCTCCCCTGTCATGTGCGTGTTAGTATTAATATCAGTGTCTCGTGAACATGGAAGCCAGCGTTCTGCATGTACAGGATGGGGTCCAAGGCTATTCCTCATGTGACGATGTGACTATCAAGATTTAAACTTTCTCAGGCTTGTTACGCCGAGGGTATTAGTGAGCGCATCTCAAAAAATCAAGTGCCGTAGGGTTATAATGCTACTGGTACACGTGTAGGCATGCGTGCCGTTGATCCCAGTCAGGCAAAAAGCATATGGATTCAAGTGCACACTCAAGTCAAGGCTGAGGCGGTGCAAAGGCCATGAGTGTAAGTGCATGGCTTCGACCTGTAGAAATGACGTCCCTGACTCCCACCAGCCGCGTTCGAATTACTTGGATTCATCAACCCACAATTGGCCCCTACACTGAGCAAGTGATACAGTTTTCACTTACAATTCATGCTGATATCCTAGCCTCCACCAGTTCACAAACGTCCTCAATCAATGGCAATCATCGATGTCTTCAATGCTGAAATCGCCCAACAAGTGATAGACAGCTTGGGCGGGAAGCACCTCGTAAACTCTCTAATCACTACTGTCGAGCGCCTCGCGCAGACGACAGACACCCTCTCCTCAGACATGACCACAACCCTCGCGTCTTTTACGCTCTTCGTAGAAGACCTGACCATCGTTGTCGAGCGCCTCACGCAGAAAACCGACACACTCTCCTCGGATGTTGGCGCAACTTTGGCACTGCTCGTGGAAAACCTGACTGCGACAACGAATGCGCTAGCGTTAGACATGCATTACCTACTGCAAGGTTGCATCGCTCTTGTTGCGTTGTTGTGCTTGTTGACAGTCCTCTGCATTGTGCGCTGGTGCTATGCATTTAGTAGAGAGCTTCGGGGTGTGCAACATCTCAAGACTGCGTAAATTTTTTTTTGCAGTCCTTGGGGTCGGTGACCCTATGTTAGATATGTTTTGTCATATGAATCTTTCCTTCGTATGTAGGTGGTGTACATGGTGCGCTGGCATATTATGATTCGGACACGTATTCCCATACTTCACCCAACCCGTGCAACACAGCGAGCATGGACCAACTTGAAACCTTTTTCGATGAGTTGAGCGACAAGGCCATCAAGGAACTCTCCAAGAAGCGGAGCTGCATGATCCTGGATATCTTGCATTGGACCTCTGACTCCCACCGCCCCTAGAGCAATTTCCAGCGCCTGTTATTCTCCATGCTACGATCTCTAGTTTGTACCGATTTCGACGCGCTCGCGTATTTATAAGACACATGATACAATAAGAGCCGATTGGAGCCATGGCATAGGTGACACCCAACGCTGCAGAATTATCCAATGCTGACATCTTGTAAGTCAGTTTCTCCATTGTTCCACGATGGCGTTGTTCATCAGTCCCTCGGGAAGATGCATCTAGACCCCAGGTTCTGATCCATGCGATCGATATCCTATCATAAGAGGTTGGGTTTTGACTGGCATGCACAATGACTCAGGGCCGAGTGGCCAACGCTGAATGATGATGAGGGAACGATCCATCCACCTTATAAAGCTTCATAAATCTGCGCATTGCATGTTGTCCCTCAAATAATGACATTTCCAAGGTGCTCAAATCCATCGAGTTCGAAGGCTATCTTCCACTCACAGCCAGGTCTTTTCAAAGATCTCATTCATCACCAGCTGGAGTTACCGATCTTATCAGAAACATTCGATTCCACGTGTCTATGCAGAGTGTAAGGTTAAAACAATAGACGGGATATCTTTTGAGGAAAAAAATGTCGCAAGTTGGACAAGCTGTGGAACACAACGTACTCGTACCATGGATGCTTGAGAGGCACATCAAGGGCGGTTAGCTCTCTCGACTGAGGGTGCCCAACATTCTCTAAACACATACACACCATATATAACTATTTCATACAGTTCCACATCCTGAATCTACTTCAACAAACATTTCAAGTAACCTCCATAGCCCAGACACCTCCGCTCCTCTCCAAACCGGAGTATCATTGATCATAGTGCTGCCGCGGTCCGGTCCAGAACCACGGTTCGAACCGGACTTTTGGTCCGGTTCTCTGTGGTTCGGTCCATGGTTCCCTCACCAGCCAGAACCGGACCGGAAAGTGGTTCTGGGTTCTGGACCTTCACTAGTGGTCCGGTTCTGGTTCGACTTTCCCGAACCTTCCCGAACCATTCCTTGACCTTCGAATTCCCTCGACTTCGACACCAACCACGACGACGTCGGTGTCCATGTCAACATCAAAACACCGTCTTCGAGATTTGCATTATTTGTTAATCAGGCTACTGTTAGCCTTTTTGAAGGTAAGTACTAATCAATTTATTCTCAAGACTCTGACATATGTTTACCTATATCACAGATATCTACTTGTTCTAGTCTATATGCTTCCTGGATAGTCATGATCCTCCACTGGTTCTCAACTCTAACAGATCTCCTTGGATATTGTCGCTCTGTGGTGTTAGGCTATGTGCCATGCATAAAATGGGGTGCCGACCAAAAACTGTGAGTTATTTGCCTGACGATGTCTGAAGACTGCTGTGCTCTGAACGCTGACGGCACCCTCAAGGATGCTTCTGAAATTACCTTTTTTAATGATCCTGATGATAAAGTACCATTGCCCCAGGTCGCATCTTCTGCCCAGCCATCCTCTTCCACTACATCCGCAAAGGACGCCTTCTCCGTTCTACTCAAGGCTGGATGCACCCCAGCAACAGTTGCAGCTGGATCTAGGTGCTCTGGCCGGCCCTCAAAACCATCGGCTCGTATTCGCGATGCTGACAATGCCTGCGGTCTGTCTTCATCAACTAACCGAAGGAAACGTGCTTTATCTAGTGCTACGGATCATCCAGCCCCCAAGAAAACTGCCATGCCAATCTTATCCCCTCTTGACTCCGAAGATGAAGACATACCCTCTACACCTGATCTGGGAGAGTCGTCTGCTGACGAGCTGATCCCCCAACCAGAGGACGACGATGAAGTTGATGAATCTAAATCTGAGAACAGGTGCACCACTTCAACTGTATGTACTTGTTTATTGTCTTCCTTGAGTCTCCACTAACACCTGTATTTAGCTTTCAAAAAGCAAACGCACAGCGGACGTTAGGACTATATTTACCCGTTTACCTGATGGGTGGGTGTGTACACTATGCAAGTAAGTGGTCCATATTGTTTTTGATATATTGTTTAATAACTTTCAAACAAGGTCTGCTGGTGAGCTACAGACCATCACATGCACGATCCTCATCAAGAGCTCTCTGCATACCTTACTTCACCATTGGAGGAGACTGATGATGTTGTGGCATGGTGGGGTGTAAGTCAGCCCTCAAATTCATTGTTCCCCGCTTACATTCTTGATTAGTTACATTCGCTGCAGTACCCAACACTAGCTCGTGTTGCGCGTGATTACCTGCCCATTCAAGGCAGTTCCGTTCCCTCTGAACGCGCTTTCTCCAGCGCGGGCATCACATCAACTCTGCGCCGCAATGCACTCGCATCATCCACTTTCTCCGTGCTACAATTGATGAAGGCAGCCTATAAGAATGGACATGTGTCAGCAGCAGTAGAGGCAGAAGGGTATGCAGTTGGTATGCAGTTAGACTAGCTACCCAATGTCATGTAGATGTCTTGTGAATGTTTTTTCCGTTGCTTGAAAAATTTTCGGTTCGGTTCGCGTTCGGACCAGACAAGAACCGGACCGGACCATTGAGAACCGTTCTCAATGGTCTGGTTCTGGGTTCGACAATTTTAAAGAACCGAACCATGGTTCGGTTCTTGGTTCTCATCAAGGACCCTCTGAACTGGACCGAACCGGACCACGGCAGCACTAATTGATCATGATGGTGTGTTGCATTGTCCGACATTAAGGTCTAGCTGAAGACAGGTGGATCAGTGGCAGTGCTGCCACAACATGACGGTGAAACATATGCAGGCGATGATTTAAAGTGATTTCAAGAATAATCTTGATTAACTCTGCCTTCGCTTGAGAGCACAAAGATTCTCTCTTCTTTACCTGAGAGTATTTGAAAGCTTCTCTCTCCTTTGCCTGAGAGCGTTCAAAAGCTTCTTTTGCCTTTCTTTTCAAGGGTTTAAACGGTAACTTCGCCATCCAAGCAGGAAGATTTCTTTGATATGGGTAAACAGCAGTCCTCACAGCTTCTTCATATGCGTGGGTGGCAGTGGCCATAGCTTCTTCATATGCCTGGGCGGCAGTAGCCACAGCTTCTTCATATGCCTGGGCGGCAGCACTCGCAGCTTCCCTGACAGCATCTGCATGCACAGATGCCAGGTACTGCTTGAGAGCGACATAAAAAGAGGGAACAGACCCTTGCTGGTGATGAAGATAGCGCCACTTGTCGAAAATATAGAAAGAGTGTTCAAATATAATGACAACAGCTAAATGGTCAATAATAAGCAGGTTCATCGCAACGTAGCCTCAAAATTCACCACAACTGAGCTGAACAATTTTCTCCAAGGGTGATAAGCCAGAGGCCTAGCAGATTCGCAACATGAGAATGTGTGTACAATCTATAACCAATGAGATATACCACAGAGAGCAACCTAGATTGTATCTCTACATGGTGATCGTTGCAAAAATTTTCCTATTGATGGATCAGTGATCTCGTTCGCTAGCAAGGCTATGGACTCACTCTCTATTGAAGGATGCACGATTTTAATGGTAAGTAAATATCGAATTTGATAGAGGATCAGCACACTGACGCCCTGGAAATGGATGAGCAATGTCATTGGTGAGCAAAGCTAGAGCTCAAATGACAATGAGGATAGAGACCCACGAACTGTCAATGGATCAGCGATGTCATCAGTCAACAAGGTTCGAGCTCAATGGCAGATGAACAGACTCACAAACTGTCAACAGGGATCAGCGATTTTATTGGTCAGTGATGCTCCAATTCGACTGCGGATCGATGCGCTTACGTCCTGTGATGGACAATGTCTTTGGTTAGTATGGTGTAGCACTCGGATCGGCGTTGGGCTCGTATCCTGCCAATTCCATAGGTATCCCACACACATATTCCTCGACACTCCATTTACCTTCCGAGAGTTCCATGCGCTCGTCCGAGTCGTCCAAAGGTCGTCCGTCCATTTCCGAGGCCTGTATACAGTTCCAATCCTCCGTACCATGTCCCGTCCATGTCCGTTTGACTTTGCTGGTGAGTTTTCCACTTGGTTATCTGTTATTGATTATGTTTAGGGGCACATATGTTGTCGGCCCGTTGGTTATATGCATAACAAACACGCCTTGCGCCTTATTACATGCATATCTCTGTAGCGGCTCGCCTTGAGTCTTATTACATTTTGGATGTCTTATCTCGCTACTGGTTTCGCCTATGCAGTTTCCAGACTTTCACGCTGTAGGATATAATCTGCCTTGCTAGCTACTCACACTCCACTTCACTTTCCCTGCTACGAGTCATAGTCAGTAGAGTCACTTTCGGATAGTCGTACTTCGCACAATTGATCTTTCTTGTTCATTCAGAACAATTGTTTGGCCTGACTGCTGCCATTTCGCATCTCGCTATCTCTTAGTTTTCCCGACGGGCTTTGCTTGGTTTTACCTTGCAAGTCTTACACTTCAACATACACGCTGTACTTCTGCCTCGGAACCATCGCTGTTCATCAGAAGCTCTTCGGACGCTTCGTGCAACTACGGACCTTCGTTTCTTGACGTTGGACCACCTTCAGACCACTTTGGACGAGTACTTCAGTACTTCGGACACATCCTCGGAACACTGAGTGCACTCTTGGTAACTTTCCTTCTCTCACTTCGATCTTAACAAGATATCCCTTGCTTTATATCAAGGAGCATTTCTATAGGCAGTCTCTTTGGGACGAACATCTCACTCGCACTCTGAGTCTTAAGGTAACACTTTTGTAGCGCCCACATAGAATCTACTCTTTACAACGGCTCGAGTTCAATGGTGGATCAAGCAACTCACAATCTGTTAAAGGAGCGGTGTTGTGTTCAGTCAGTGAGAGAGAGGTAAAATCAATACACCCACATACTAACAATAAATCAGTGATTGTATGGATAAGGAAGGCAGGAGGTCGACAGAGGATGATCACACTCACAAGCTGTCAACGGATCAACAATATCTTTGGTCAGCAGCTCAAGTTCAGCAGAGGATGAATGTACTGACCTCCTGCCAATCCAATAGACAATTAGTCAGGGATGCTTGAATGCAACAAATAATACATGAACTCACGTTGACCTGCACCAAACCAGTTCGGTGCATGGATGACTAATGCTCTCTCACGAGCCCGATACCCTAGAAATCATTATGAACAATCTTCCTTTACTTTATGGTTCAGACTGCAGTTCAGATAGTATTTTCATTTCTCAGACAGACTCAGATAGGCTGAATATTCTTGTATATTTAATTTTGCGGTAAATTCTGCTTAGTCAGCAATAACAATGACTCAGACTGAATCCCACACATGTCAAGTAACAGTGTAAAATAGTTCTTGCATAATTTGCCTTGTGGGAACTTTCTTAACACTCTAAATACACGGCTCGCGTCATTTCTACAGTCAATAAAGTAACATCATAACAAGACACCAACAAATAACATAATCAGTCTGTTACTTAATATTTGTCACATGATACTAAGTTATATGACTCTAACAGTCAGGTGACCTATGACCCTAAACCAAATCATGACAAAGCAACCTTTTTGAGATGACTAAAGCTTGATGACACAAATTATAAAGCACATGACTACAGTAAATAGTATTGGTACAATCTGACTAAGCCTATTCCCCTTAGAACGTGGGAAATAGTAACACAGCCACCATAATTTATCTATATAAGACCCCACTTTTTGCCAATAAAAAGGAGAAAAATATAGGGAACTTTTAAGCCCCACAAAATAAATTTGAGTGTGAAGTGTGATCAGTATCAACAACAGTGACAAGAGCTGTTAAGCAACTAACTGAGAGGTCATTGTAAGCAACATCCAGCAATACCTTTAGCTCATCGTCAACAACTGTGAAATATCTTGAGCTCACTGTGCTCAACAGTGAGCAAACTTTTTCTTTGATTTTCTACTGGTGAACCTCTAGTCTCTTTCTTTTCTTTTCTTTTCTTTTCTTTTCTTTCCTTTCTTCTTTCTCTCTTTCTTTTTCTGTTTCTTTGTTTGTTTGTTTCTTTTCATTTGTCTCTTTTTCTGTTCAGTTCGTTCACGTCTCAGTGTTATTGTCTGAATTTGTTTCAAGATCTTTGTGTTGTCTTTACGTCCATCTAAGCACCGGCTTAGTGGGAAGACTTCAGAAGTTGATAGTGACGCTTGACCTCACTCATCTGAGTAGTGATACTGAGCCAGGGTTTTCTTTGTCTGCTAGACTTTAGTTGTTGAATAGGGGACTTGGTACTGAAATCCAAGGACGTCCGTTCCTGATTCTGTTTAATACTCATCGTGAGTTCCTTGGCAGCAGGTTCAATAGTGAACTAAGAGTTCTACTGATCACTGATTAGTCCTGACCTTTGATTCTACCTGTTTGTGCTGAGGGGGTGATTGCTATAATTTTGCACGACTTTCTGTAGTAAATTTATTACAAGAAGCATTGTTACTGAGGGAAGGGGTTCTCTTATCAATCTATTTCTTTTTTTTATCAGTACCATACTGTTGGGCTGACTTTTCTCTGTTCTCTAAACACTGCCATACCATTGGAGTGAATCAATTTCTTTTTGTCATCACCATACCGTTGGGCTGACTACATTCTGTTTATTTTATTTTCTATTGCGTCCATACTGTTGGATTGACTGGTATTGCTACTGACCTCACAGGAAGTACTTTTGTCTGAACATAGCTTGGGGAAGTGTAAACAGCCACCCACGAACAACCACGTTATCAGTCATTGGTATTTGTCTGAATCACTGACCGTGGAGATTTTTGATTTTGTAGGTGTTTATCTATAGATCATCTATCTAAGAAGACAACGTCCTATCAACAGATCAGCGGGCGATGACTTGATTCAAGAAGGCTTAGACTCGATGGAGGATCGACACACTCACAACCTGCGAACGGTGGGCGATGACTTCGATCAGCATGGCTCGAGCTTGAAGGAGGACCGACACACTCACATACTGTGAACGGTGGGCGACGACTTTGATCAGCATGGCTCGAGCTTGAAGGAGGACCGACACACTCACAGCCTGCAAACAGTGGGCGATGACTTCGATCAGCATGGCTAGAGCTCGAAGGAGGACCGACACACTCACACCCTGCGGACGGTGGGCGACGACTTTGATTAGCATGGCTCGAGCTCGAAGGAGGATCGACACACTCACAGACTGCAAACGGTGGGCGACGACTTTGATCAGCATCACTCGAGCTCGAAGGGGGATCTACACACTCACATCCTGCACATGGTGTGCGATGACTTCGATCAGCATGGCTTGAGCTCGAAGGAGGATTGACACACTCACAGCCTGCAAACGGTGGGCGACGACTTCGATCAGCATAGCTCGAGCTTGGAGGGAGGATTAACAGACGTACTACCTGCAAGTAAACACCGAACATGAACGAGAGCAACCTTCAAACTTTGAAATAGTTTTACCCGAATATGTGGAATCCAGGTGCCAAATATCCCTATTATCATCCACTGACCCTCAGATGTTGTTGCCTCTACAAAGTTAATGTATTTTAGTAGTGTTCTGGACAACATCAGTTGCTAACCCCCGCAGGTAATTGAGACTGTGGGTACTTACCTCTCAACTGCATATTTCATGCAGATCTCCAAGTTGGTCTGCTGGGTTAAGACGAATAATTGCCTCAGTACTTCATTATCCAGTGTTCCAGCCATGCTTTCGATAAGTGGTCCGCAATCCGCATCATCCTCGTCCATGTCTAATGTATCAACGGTCATCATGTATCACAACTCAACCATAAACTGACTTACTAGGAAGGCATACATAACACTTTGGTGGCCATCGGACATCCTTGAAAAACTTCCATTGTGGTCCATCTGGAAATGTTTCTTCAGCATGTTTTGAGGCCAGTTCTCAAGTGTCTTTCCGAGATCTTCCTTCCTTTTTCAGTTGTGCGTATGCGACATCATAGAGGGCATCAAATTTTGTGAACACCACGATCACTGGAACTGAGAATTGTGATTCTGCGCATCAGTCAAACATTGACGAGGGTGGGATGTGAAAGCTTACTGCTTCCTGTGTCGCACTGAGAGAAAAATTTTCTTTCACCTTCAGTGAATGACCTACTTGCCTCATCCATTGGAATACAGTACCTATGTTGAAACCGTGAGTTAGCGCATGTCGCGATTGACGAATTAGTACAATTACCAGATCGCATGGAGTTGATTTTTCATTTGGGTTTCTAGTGATGTGCATGGCCTGGCTTCAGGCTGTGGGCCAGGCCAGGCCAGAATAGGCCAGGCCAAGCCAGGCCAAAGATCATGGCCTGACCACGGCTTTGGCCTGGCCTGAGGTACTGAAAAGCCAAAGCCGGCGGCCCAGGCCACGGCTTTTGGTACTTAGTCAGCACAGTTAATGATGATTTGCTAACATCTATTTTTGTTTCTCCGGACAACTACGTCGTCATCATATCAAGCCATGTCAGAAAATGGTGCTGGTGAGTTGCAACGTCAATATAAGTGCATCATCATAACTTACTTTCATGTCATAGGCACATTTGTTACCAGCAACTTGTTTGCCTTTCAAGCCTCTGAGTCAGCTGTGCTTCGCAACTCCCTTGCCACTCCCTCGCCACACAAACCATCAAGTGGTTGCATATGAGCAAGTTTTCCTGTGCTAGAGTCCGAATGATCCACCATGTTGAAGGCCGAAGGATCTGAGATAGGTACAAGGGGAGAGTGAAGCTGTGTGGGCACAACCAAAAGCAGGATGAGTGAGCGACACTTTGACATCGGCTTGTGCTTGTCTATATTGCAAATCTTTATTCCTATGATCCGCTAATTTTTTATGTTTCTATCCTAGTTTACTAAGTACTTGCTCATTACAGTGTCACGCACCCCCAATTGACATTTTTCACCACATTCTGTCCCTACCTACTAGCCTCTGATGGTCAGTACAATTCACACAGACAACAAAGATGAACTTCATGTTGTTGCACGCCCGGTGCGCAAAACAAAACCTACAGCTGCACTTCTCCAGCATTCAGAGAAGGCGGCCCTCCCTTCCCAAATGAAAGCAATCAATGACTTCCGTGCCGCTGAAGCTGCAAAACTTGCCACTGAACGCCAAGATCCAAAATGTGCGTTCCTTTGCTTCCGTCAATGTATACATTTTACTCATTTGAAAACAGCAAAACGAGTCTGTCATGCCACTGTAACAGAAGATGGTGATGACGAGCATGATGCCTAAATGTATATTCTAACTTTCCTCCACTATGAGCTGTGGCTGGGCCAAAGCCAAGCCATGGCTTTGGCCTGGCTTTGGCTCGCGGCCTGGCCTGAGATTTTCAAAAGCCAAAGCCGCCTCAAGCCAGGCCAAAGCCGGGCCAGCACATCACTATGGGTTTCCTTAGAACGGTCCGCGATGAATGCCTTTACCTGGTTAAATTCGGATTCACCACCTGCCTCGAAACCACGTGAATCATGAAAGATGAATCCTGGGTTGCTTTCAAACACCATTTCATTTTTGATATCGTGCAGTCCGCGCTGAGAAAAAGTCAGCTCATATCATCGACTAAGAGAACACCCCACCTCTCTGGATGCAGTTAAAACTGCAAGATCGATCTGATATTGATGGGTCACTACCATCCTCCTAGTACTACCATCATGAGACGCACCTTTTCTCCAGCGCTGTTGTATATCTCTGGATTGGCCCGTGTGTTGCAAACTCTCTGTAGAATTGTAGTTTTTCCCGCATTCGCTCTTCCTACAACGAGGATTCGAAAGTGACCGATTTTCTCTCTTATCTCTGAAGGATCCATGGGGGAAGGTATAAATGTGACTGAGTCACAGAGAAGCGTTGGTATAGCCTTATAATCATTGGAGTGTGTGAACCCAGCTTGCAAATACCCAACCTGAAGTCAGCATCTAGTACTACTTGGCGTGCATTGGCCAGGCAATATTATTAATATAAATATAGCTGTGTAGCATGTATGAGGCGTACACGATCGAAGTTTGGAATTCATCCTGTTGGAACTTTAATTAGGGTTTCCATTCATGTAAGATCTGAAATTACATATAATTAACTATTGTTTCACGGAAAGACCGCAAATGGAGACAAACGAAGCAGTAACAACAGCAACTCCTCCAAACCCCGTGAACGTCATCAGTAGCCCTGACCAGTGCTTTTAAAAGTCAAAGTGACAAGGCGGCATCTAGCACGTAGGGCACATCCATGACCTGACGCAGGTGCAACAAGCGAAACTGAGGGAGAGCAAGCTCGCATAATGAAACGCGCTGGCAATTCTCGCTTTCTTCACTATACCTTTTTTTCTTTGCTTGTCCAACTTGTAACTTATGAGTACTATACAGACTCGCGCCATAGTATTTCAAGACCTCTGAACAATGTCATCTACACAATCCTAGACAAGCACATCCTTAGAGCTGCCACCCAATATCATTTTTCACCGTGACCACCTCAATAATACTTCCCTTTCAGTCGGACAGGACTGACACCTCACACGCTCCCTCGTTCGAACTTAGGCCGAAAAACGGTCCTTGGCGTCCCACTTGGTGCAGGGACGTACAATGCATCTTTCTTTCGTATGTAGGTGGTGTGGTGCGCTGGCATATCATGATTCGAACACGTACTCAACCGCGTAGACTTGCACATATCATCCAATATAGTATCAGTTTCACCATTAACAACATTATTGCATCCATCAATTCAAGCAGAAAATGTCATAAGAGACCAGAATTCCAACGGGATTACTGACTGGTCAGATATTCAAAACGCAGTGTTGGCAAGAACTTCAGGCGGCACATACCAGAAAGTAGAGCTGACCGGCGAGGGTCCGTTCTACACTCTAGTAGTACTACACCTGAATACATGAATGATAAACTACGCATGTCAAGTACATGATCACCACTACAACAACATCGCACTAAATTAATACAAAGACCAACTTACCAGCACTTCCAATCAACCTCCAAATCATTGCATCTTTTTACTCGAAAACTTGAAAATAAGATCCGTGAGCTAAACCAGGAGACAGAGAATAAAAAGCCAATGCTCACTACAGTGACAAAAGTCCCATCGTCTAACCTCTCCTTCCTCGGTACAAGCTCATAGCCAAATACCTTAGGCAGCATGATTCGCCATGCAGCCCAGTACAGCACGCCTACGAACATGACAGCGATTCCTACGAGACAGTACCTATACGACAGGCGAGGGATGAGAATAAGGGACGTGTGGATAAGGATTTCCGGGAGAAGCGTACAGGTAATATGGCAGTGGTGGGGTGTCGCCAACGCCATTGGATGGTTTCAGGAAGGGAGCAATGAGGACTGAGTGGAGGTTTTGTCAGGGAAAGAAAGTGTTCGAGTTGTAGATTGGTAACTCACGGAAGGAAGCAGCAGCTAAGAAAAATACAGCGAGAGGCCACCATACTACATCATACGCATTGATGTACCACACAGGAAGAGCGACATATTTTCTCACCTTTGAATGGCCGAACAGCATCTGGCTTCTTCCATCTCAGGTAGAACAAAGCCTGGCGGCATCAAGAGATAAGAAACACGAGAAAAGAGTTCAAAGACGTACAATGACAATAAAGAAATTGATAATTTGCTTTGGGTATTCTTGAATATCCAAAATGAAGGGATAAGCGATGTTCGGGGGAGGGCCGATGATGACGATAACCTAGAAAACCAATTTCAGATTGATATTATGGTTCCAGGGTAACGCTTACGGAGGGTATTAAATGGATTATCAATCCCGGAAGTGGGGACTTCCCAGTGGGCCAATTTGAAGCCCAGAATTTGTTTCCGAATGGAAAAGGTATCCCTTCCTTTGCGAGCTCTGTAATTGAAGTATAAGCTAAGTAGAATTACGATGCTTGGTATGACGAACCTTGGTTTACTCGTGACGCAGAAAAAGTCTAGATAAAAAGTTCCTGAGCTACACATTTCCATAGCATCCTTCGACTTACCGCAGTGATAACGTTCTATGTCCCATCATCAAACAGAGATCATGATACGAAATACATAGGACTCACTCCAATAGCACTGTCATGAAGACAATGAGTCAAGAAACCCTTAAACTCAGGACGTCGAGCTCACCTGAGGGCAATGAAGACCGATAGCGCACGCTTCGCAACAGAACCAAAGACATTCCCGAAAAACAAGGCAGCGACAGTAACGCCAGACTCATCAATCTCCGTCTATCGATACTATTCAGTATTTCGTTCGTGGAGATAACAAAGCAGTTCTCACCTTGGTTGCAGCCGAGAAATATGCCACATTCGCAAGCAAGTACAAAACGGTGCATATACCAAGACCGAGCGGGCCTGCGATCTTGAGCGTCCTCACTGGATTGCGGACGTCGTTCATCACGTAGTTCACGTTAGACCATCCCGAATATGCGTACAGGACTTTAAATGTGGCGGTAGCATACTGTGAAGACCATGATCAGCATATGGGCATCTAGGAATATCATTGAACGCACGTCGTTGCTACTCGTGGAGCTCCCCGCAAATGCGTTTCTGAAATTATAGTATGGATCCGCGACGCGGGTTTTTCCAGAGAGAACTACCCAGCCTGTGATCACAACGAACACCAGAATTACGATCTTGAACATTGAGAGCAACTGAAAAGAAGATGTTAGATATGATGACAGTGTAAAAATGAAAGCTTGCATACGTTCATGATCAATACGCCGGTCTTAGGGATCAATCCGTGTAGAAGAGTTACGAAGAATATGACTAGAGGCCATGAAATGACCGCGACATGTCAGTTGGGTAGAAGACACACCTCCAAGTGCAATTCCACGCTCATTCCAGCGACTTGCGGGTCGACCAGCAGCAACTAAGATGCTACATCATATCAGTCGAGTCGTTTCATCAAGATCCCAAATACATACTTGCTGGCAAAAACCTTGACGGAGCAATTAAGTTTTAATACCAAATACTCACACAAAAAAAGACATGACTGACAATACAATTGCTCGCAGTGAATCCAAGTAATATAGCGTTGGCAGAAAATACTATTGTGGCGAGGTACTTGGGCTTTCTGTAGACCGCCTCGAGGTATACCTTCTCTCCGCCACTTCGAGGAAACATGGTGCCGAACTCAAGCCATATAAAGAGTCCACAGAAGCTAAGTAAGAAACCGAGGACCCAAAGCATGAGAGAAGCGCCGACTGAGCCCACACTGGAGAGGATGGAAGATGGAGTCGAGAATATACCGGTGCCGATAACATTTCCAACGATAAGGAGAGTGCAAGACATTACACCAAGGTGACGACCCATGCCTCCCGCAGTATCTGGATGATGTCAGACAGCAACTTGGTTGAAGGAATAGCGAGAAGCCACACCTTCTTCAAAGGTCAATTCTCCAGGAGTCAGGTCAGCATCGTCGTTGGATAGCTTGTGAATCCCCTGATACTTTTCGCCGGGCTGTGACTCGAAAGCATGGTCATCCTGGTGCTTTTTTTGCTGCTTGCTTAATCGCGACCACCAGGTAGTGGTCATTCCTGTGGATAGAGTGGGAATTATGAACACATGATATCGTTGAAAGTCTTAATAGAAAATAAAAGGGTATTGGATATCGATGATGGCGCAAGAAGGTGCACACACGTTGTAAATACCACGTACGCTACGTAGCGAAAGTGCCAGTTCAGTACTATGTGGATTCAAATTTAAAATTGAAATCAGAGCGCCTTAGTCACGTGCGGGTAGTTGATCATGCACAAGTGACAAGTCCTCTCGATATCACGATTTGTCGTCACCATGTAGACTCGTAACCAGTCTGACTATGCGTCAATTTGAGATGGTGAGAATTTATTGACGTAGTCAGACTGGTCGAACTCGGAGTGATTTGGCAGGCGAAGCGAGGAGTTTGAAATTTGGCAGATGCCGGTATGCCGCTTTGGGGTAACATTACCGCAAACTCTTTCGTTCGTACCGTGAAAAGTAAGTACAGTATCCTCTCAAATACAACAGTACATCACGCTGGAGCACTAATAATTGATTAGGATAAACTGCTCGAACTCCTGAACCCATTATTTACAAGGACAAATTTAATGTTTTTAGCGTACGTGATCTCGCTGCAGCAATAAGTTCAAAGGTGACTGACAGTGATAGCTGTCTTGTTGGGAGAAAGGAGTAGAGGGAGAATCATAGCAAGGGTCTTTCCAGAGCCTGTCGCAGCTCGAAGTACAACGTGTTTCGCAGAAAGTAATGATATGAGGCATCTGAGCTGGAACAATTTCGCGAATCGGACGTTGTGATCCTTGGGAAAGAAGATCGAGTCGCGAGAAAGCCTCGAGAACTTGCTGGTGTTGTGTCGTTGAGAGGGACCTCGTAAAGTCCGTTGGGAGATTCTCAATTGTATCTCGAGCAGTGAGCGATAAAGGTCGTACAGAACTCATGGTTGAAACTTAACATAGCATAGTACAGTCTGAGCGAGAGCAGACGTATAACTTGTGCCATATGATCGTAACTACCTCCGGCACGACCGGCACCTATCAAATTTCAAACTCCTCGCTCCGCCCTGCCACGCCACTCCGAGATCGACCAGCCTGGCTACACCACTCGTGCAACCGTGGTAGTATTAGGCCAGGCTGGTCACGAGCCTAGTCACCATGCGCGCTGCGTGAATTTCTAATAGGTTCAGGCAATGATGCAATGGGGACCACCACTGTAAATATGAATTTACAAGTCCTTGTCAAATCATTTATAATAATAAGTATTTCAGAATGTACCAGTAGAGCATATACCATTGATCATCAGCCAGACACGCATGCAGCATGCGAGCGATAGTAAGAAATCTGAGGTATGTAGAGAATGAAAGGTGATTAAAAACCAAAACAAATGAATATTAACGAGACTGATATGTAGGAAAAAATGAAACACACTTGGTAATGTGATGTTACGAGGTAGAAGGCTGAGCAGCGGAGACAACAGGAAGAGGGCGGCGTGGAATGCACCCGAGTGCAAGGCAAAAATTTCCCCAACAACTATGAGCAAGTTGCTGTGTTGTCGACTGTGCCTCAGGAAGCTGAGGCATCGAGTTTGGCTGCGCTGCAGCGTGTGTTATCGTTGAGGACGATAGACCAGCCTGAGCATTAGTCTCCACAGGGGGACGCGCTATCCAGCGCCTCTGAAAAATCAGTTACATATAAGTGCAACAAACCGAGGGACAACTAGTACACTGCTTACCTTGATTTTATGTGCAGCGGAGACTGTTACAGGCCGTGATCCCGAGCGGCCCCCAAAGAAACTGCGTCTGGGATGTTGCTGCAGCGCAATGGACTCACTTGCTGTCGGACCATGTCGAAAGGGGATGAGGATGTTCCAAAAGCGGCGAGCGGAGGATGATTGAGTATTCTGGGAACGATGAGATGGGCCAGGTGGTGCCGAAGGAGGATAAGACTTCGAATGCTCATCATCAATACTTGTACCGTCTGCTTGACGAAACACGAGACTTACCTGAAAAAAATCGCCATGACCATCACTCTCCGATTGTGCCAAAGGATTCGTAGCGTCGACCTGTGATATTTCTATGAGCAAGAGAATGAAGGTAGTCGAATGCAAGAGTACTGACTTCCAGGCAAGACGGCGGTGGCGACTAGAGACGAGTTTCCTACTGTGTAGCTTGTCACTTAGAAGTATGGTTGTAAAAGCACGTACTGTAATCTCTGGAGCTATCTCTTTTACCACCCACAAAGTGACTGTGTTGTTCGTTCCTCCATATGCTACATATTTGCCATCCGGAGAGAATGCCACGCACAAAGCGATTCCGTCCTCTTGATTAAATGGCTGACCGAGTGGCTGACGGGACTTTGTATCCCATAGTCGTGCAATACTTCCTATGCCCACGCATGCTAGCACGTTGTGTTTGGGTGAAAGCGCAACAGAAATCAGCGGATGAGTGTGCTCGAAGCTACAAAGTTCTGTGCCTGAACTACTGTCGAAAGCGCGTGCGAAATGTCCCAAGGCGGCATACAACTTGGTGCCGTCCAAGGACCACACCACAGACCACACATAGTGCCCAAGGTCTCCGATGGGCTCGATGACGAGCTCGCCTGTCTTCGAGTCCCAAATACAAATTGTCTGATTCTTCCCGCCTGATGCGATTTTGTCGCCTGAAGGTGAATATGCAAGTGCAAGCACACCATCCTGCTTCGTTTCGATCGGACCTACCTCGATTTCTCCGCTTTCAAGTACTTTTCGAATCAGGATTGTTCCATCGTCGGATCCGCTTGCAATATGGTTTCCATCAGGAGACCACGACAGTGACCGTATCAACTCCTTATGACCTGTCCAAATGCCTTCAATCATCTCTCCTTCGGTGTTCCACCGCTGAACGCTTCCGTCGTCCCTCCCGCATGCAATTGTCTTCCCATCCGGTGAAAGAGCCAGTGCATGTATAATTCCGCCCTCGCCTGACCAAGGTTTCCCAACGAGAAGCCCTGTGTCACAGTTCCACTTGCGCATCCTGCCGTCCAACGATCCACTCACGATGTGGACGTTGTCGCGCAAGAAGACGAAATCCAAAATTTGATTTTCGTGGCCCTTGAATTGGTACTTTGGAGTTGGTTTCTCGGGTTGCGCGGTGGGTTGAGTTTCCTCGGTGACCGGCATTGCAGGGGGTTCAGACACAGAAGACGTATTTTCCTCAATGGTTGGCATCTGAATCGCAAGTGGAGGCATAGTTCGTTACCGTAAGCTGCCTGTATGGTTTATTCTGGCTCTGACACTGTTCGTGATTGAAAATTACGGGAACAGTTGCACAGTACTTACTGGTTGTTCTGCTGGTTCTTCAATGGTAGCCAGCCAACAACGAAGGTGAGTCTTGCATGCACCGCAAGCATGGGATCCACGAGGCAGCGCCAGTATTTTAATTATAAGAGATTCCATTCTTCCACGAGATCCACTAATTTCATATGATCATTTGCTCAATCCCATTCACGCTGTCATAGCGAATATGTCCTAACACTATGTATACGGATGCAGTGATCTTCAGCTACTCACATGGCTTCTGCCGGTCATTTACCATTTGAACTTTGTTTTAGAGACTTCATTTCCAATTGACTGAGTTCCGCGTCCTCCCGATCCTGCGCGCTCTGAACATTCCTTTGCCCATCAGCTGCGTAATGTGACTGTGGTTCTTCCTGCTGAAGTTTTGTACATGCTAGCTTTATCACTGATTCTTGCCTCGACTTCGGTTGTTTAAAGATCCTAACGGTATGTTGATCTTTTTCTGACTTCCGTATGCAACGCTGAATTCCATTTTAGAACTCGTATAGCTGGCTCCTGATCTTAGTCTGCACCGCTCCGCTGTTCAAATTTTCCAATTGCATTTCAAACTCCAAGTAAGTACTTAGCGCTCTGACCTGCCAGGATCTTCACTCTCACAAAGGATAGAGCTGTTCAATCAATCGCAGACGCTGTCCTGTAAGTGAGGTTCAAAATAGAGTTGTGGTTGTATTCGCTGGTTCATGCGCAAGGTAGTAAATTTATATTCAGGTGTGCAAGCGATTGAACAGTCGGCTGGGGATAACACTCATTGTGAACAATGATCGCTCTATAGTGACTTCTTAAGTTCAGGCTACTTATTTAGAGTATCAATGTGGCCGTATAAAAATCAAAATACCCACAACATGATTCAAAGTACCTGTTTAGGTGACCAGCGTCCATACTCTCCTATTCAATGTTTTATCATATATTCCCACCCTACGATATGTTAGCTAAAGCATCAAAAAAAACAAAGCCTTCCCTTTCTGAGCAATGCCACCACATCCGAAGTTCAACGCATCTGGAACCAACGGAAATATTCGTTCTGATACACACCAGCCACATATACACGGGCAGGCGATGCGAGTGCAGACTGCAAGATTCACGCGTGGTGATGTTGTAAGTCTTGCACACCGGATGGGTGGGGCGACCCGGAGATGGCAGGTGCGTTTCATAATTGGACCACGTACGGATGAAAAACCCCATTGTCTCCGGGTCAGTTGATCGCTTCATTAGAACATGGATGCTACAACATGCAGGGCAACAGGTCGCACTGCTGGAAGGGCACACGGACCAAGTCTTGGCCATTCCAACACCTCCGAATGGTTGCATCCTAGCAAGCACGTCATACGACAATACAACGTGATTATGGAACCTCGACGAGTGGTTTATGAATGCATGACTACCGGTCTGCAGCTGTGATGCTTCTCGGAGCCGAATTGCTCATTGACGGATCCTGTCAGACGCTGTGTACCTTCCCTCACTCCGATGTGCGCATTACCTCGACTGCTATTCCAGTAGTGGAGTCAGACATATTTCTAGCCCTTGGAAACAATGGGAGCGAACCTGGATAAGTCTTCACGGCCAATCGTGACAGCAACCAGGTTGAACCAGCAAGTACCGTGAGTAAAGAAATCAGGTATACGTGTATTGATAACAATTAATCGGCCATTGAAGTTGCTTATCTGATGGGCCACGTATCACGTATGGCTGCTTGAAGAATATGAATTTTGGTGTTGGCAAACCTGGTTGTGCCTTGTCTACGGCAGAACTTCTCACGCGAAGGGAGGTGGCAAAACTTGGCAGAACTCCAGACTCACGGGGATGAACACTGACCCCAAGCCCCCGACATTAACTGCCAGAATCATGATGGGCCGCCATAATCATCCCTCAGTATGCATACGTGTTTGATTATTCGACTTTTCCTTCCCATTAGTACAGAAGAAATACTGATATTCTAAATAAACGTCCCATGTACGATACCAGACGACTCCCTATTTCCCCCTCACAAACTCAAGTTCGCTTGTTCGACGGTGATGCATCTTCTCGCCGTATTTACAGCTCTGCTCGTAGTGGTCGCCGCCAACGCTCGTAGGATAACCATGCACGAGATTGGCGAACACCAACTGGAGGCAGCAAAGCGTTGGCAAACTAGCAGCTCTCAAAGTCGGAGCGTAAAGCATAGTGGTGTTCAGAATATTACGTTCACAAACCCAAAGGCCTCAGGTGAATGAAGTGCTACAAGTAGACATCTAATAAGTCTGATCTATCTTCGTCTAGAATTCTATGTCGATGGCACATCCCTTCCTCTCGTTGACTTCGACGTTGGTCCTAGCTGGTCAGGTCTTCTGCCCATCAGCAACAGCCCTAATGAGACTCGTCAGGTGTGTACATCGGTAGCCATGCATGTCCTTTGCTGACATTAAGGACATCAGCTCTATTTCTGGTTTTTTCCTCCCGGCCCCGAAGGGAGTCTTGATGATTTAATCTTTTGGTGCGTTGGTGTACACTGACATTCGTGTTGAGATAATAGCTTATACCTGAAGGACAAACGGTGACCCTGGCTGCTCCTCTCGAAGGTTTGCTGCAAGAGAATGGGGTAAGCCTCTTTATT